>NW_027505385.1:0-212243 GCF_021521415.1 Bidens hawaiensis
TAACGATTCAAATGTTGTTACGGGTAAATTTTATTTGAATGATCGTTTTGCTTCTGTCATTTTTGATACCGGGGCTGACTGGAGTTTTGTCTCCCCAAGTTTTAGCAAGCTACTTGATTTAACTCCAACTCCCTTAAAATCCAAACACGACGTAGAACTCGCAGATGGTAAGCTAATCGAAATTTCCCACATCCTAAAAGGGTGTAAACTCAACCTCTCTGGTCATACGTTCGATATTGATCTCATGCCAGTTCCACTCGGTAGTTTTGATTCCGTGGTTGGAATGGACCGGTAGTCTAGAAACGAGCCGTAATCATTTGCCAAGAGAAAATCATTCGCATTCCGCACCCTGGCGGGGAAACTATATCCATCTTCGGCGAAAAGAGTGATACCGTCATAGGCATCATCTCTTGTATGAAAGACCAGAAATACCTGCAAAAGGGTTATGCCGCCATATTGGCTCTTGTCACCGATAAGAAAATCGAGGATATTCCAATCGTTTGTGACTTCACCGATGTTTTCCCCGAAGACTTGCATGGTCTTCTCCCACCTAGGCAGGTTGAATTTCACATTGACTTAAACCCAGAGCGGCCCCTATTGCTCGAGCCCCGTATCGACTAGCACCAAACGAGCTGCAAGAACTGTCCATTCAGCTCCAAGAGTTTCTGGATAAGGGTTCTATCCGACCTAGTATATCTCCATGGGAAGCCCCGGTCTTATTCGTCAAGAAGAAGGACGGATCTTTTCGGATGTGTATCGACTACCGAGAACTTAATAAGGTAACGATAAATAATCGGTATCCACTTCCTCATATCGACGAGTTGTTTGATCAATTGCAAGGGTCTTGTTTTAATTCAAAAATCGATTTGAGGTCAGGCTATTGTAACACCCCGGCTAAAGCGGAATACGCCCGAGTGTGACGTACAAATTGCTCAAAACACATGTGACACTATTAAGTGACAATATTATCATTAATTAATTTAAACATCAAGTACACAAGTTTGTAACAAGAAATACAAGGGAAATACAAGAACAATTAACAACTTCTCCATTTATTAATATAACCTAAGTTCTAGTGTCTTCTTCACGGCAGCATACCTCTACATAAGGTACCTGTAGCATATATATAAAACAAAGGTCAACTATATGAATAGTTGGTGAGCTTCCACAGTTTGATATAAGTACAGAAAAATCATACAATTCCATGAACAAGTGTAAAATGAACAAGTAAGGTCATTTCCAGTTGGGATTGTGCACCATTGTACTCAGATAAGCGCAAGTAATGTCTTTTCCTATTGGTAACAACCAATATACTCGGATCGGGGGTCCTTATTCCACTCATAACATCGAGGTCCTGAGTGAATAGAGGGGCGTATGATCATACTTATTGAGGAAACCATGAGCAAGTAATCTTTGAGCAAGTAAGCAAATACACACACAAGTCTATGTAACGAATTGTAGTTTGTAAATAATAAATAAACGAAATTGTAATGTTGATAGGATATATATGCTACCCTCAAAATATGTAAAAGCGTTTCAGCGCAAGGATTTTAGGTTGTGTTTAGCTTGCGTTTCCAAGAATGGTGTTGGTTTGAATTTGAATTTACTATAGTGATAAAGGTGGGTGTAGTTAAACGTGGGGTGATCGGGATCGTAGAGGCCAGTTGCTTGATAACTCGGATTGTCATTTTGCTGGTTGAGTGCGACAACTAGGAAAACGAGAAGGCATGATACGAAACATGAAGAATAGTTATAAGTTGACCCATAAAGTCAAAATTCAATTTACCACAATCAATCTATTACAAATTACAATTATTTTCACTAACCAATATGTTGATCATCCTTAACAAGTTTTCAATCATCAAAACTGATTTTCCAACCAACCAAAACTTATGATTAAATTACCAAATAATTCACACATATTCTTTCAAGAATTATGTATAACATATATTTTTCTTATAATTATCCAATTCACACAAATATACAAAATATTCACACTCTATAACAACCTAATATCAGTCTCTGTTTTAACACAACAGTACACAAATATTTTCCAAAAACTCTAGATTTGTCCAATTGATGCAAGACTAATTGGATTAGATTCCTACTTCAATTTATAACATTCTAGAAGTGGAATAACACCCATATCTATTTTTCAGTCTCAAGTTATACAATTTACAACACAGCTCAAGAAATTTCTCTTTCAATCAGGATTGCAACCCGATTTTGTAAATTAATAAAAAACTAGTCAAACAAAGTCCAACAATTATGATTCTTGACTTTTTGAAAACTAGATTCAAAGTACTTAATCATAGTATCACAAATCAATCAGAAACACCAACGTATTATCAAGTTATACAATCTAAAATCTAAAACACAGAATCTGTCAACAAGAAGATTCAAACCACAAGTCACAAAAATCATGATTCTTATATCCTTATGATCTTTAATCATCAAGGAACCATTTTTTATAACCAAATCTCATGTATTTAATTATTTTACTAATTTGTAAAATAATATTTATGTATAAAAGGTTTCCATATTTTCTTTTATGACAAAACGCACAATTTCTTTTAAAACTATCAACTTGATCATCTTTTTATTTCTTATGATTACATGTGTTTGGATACTCAATCCAAAATCAAAGAAACATAAACAAAATATATATTAACCATGCTTACTAACTTGCTTGATCAATGCTATATCACTATTTGTTCCAAGAATCACCCAACTTGATTATGATATTTTGAGAGTGTTTTAGAAAAATAAAATGTATGTATGTGTGATGTGACATGGACGGCCAAAAGAAAGAAAAATAAAAGCTGTAACCATAATTGTTATTTACTCATCATTAACACAATCATTAAGACATAATTAATTTTAAACTTTAGGTTATGTCATTTTTTATTACATGTGACATGTTACATTCTATTATAAACATTTTCTAGTAATGGTTGTGTGCTAGTCTTTTTGTTACTTGTCATATAATATATCATAGGTTATGTTATTTTAATTATTCACTTCTCCTACAACATATAAGTATACAACAACTAATCATGTAGCATGTAACACAATTTCACCCACCACAAATAATGCATGTAACATATCATGTGTGACAAATTTATTATAACCTATCATATATTATAACATGTGTGACAATTTTATTATTCTAGTTACAAATAACTAGTTACTTTCACTTAGGTCACCAACGACACCATTGACTCAATGTATGCATACATGACACTATATGCATGGGAGTTCATTAACTTAGTTAACATAACTAACCGGGTTTACTAACACAGTCAACATGATTTAACTAAAAATGTCGGGTGTCACTTCGGGGATTAGAAATGTTGAATGTATATTTTATTATTGTAAGGCCCCGAACCCGGTAGCCCTACTTTAGCGTCGGATTTACTCATAAACACAGTCCTTCAAATCAGAGTTTATTAAAACTTTTCGCGGAATATAAAACATCAATCATTTGTTACAAAACATTAAATCTTTTCTTTGATACCATAACACAAAACTTTATATTCAAAACATCTTTACTTCTTTCTTCAGATGCCAGCCGTTCAATCCATGCCATGCGTCATCCTCTTGCTAGCTCTGTAATCGGCTCACCTGCGTGCATACTAAAAGTCAGCTACGCTGAGTAAGTTCTAGTTAATCAGGTATCATACAATTTATTCCCATAAATTACTTCCCGTATCCGAAGACACATATTACTACCTTAACCTTGTATAAATATCCATAGGAGGATCGTCACGTAATATTTATTAAAAGAACCATTACCATTACCCTACCATATATAATTTCCATAGGAGGAACACTATACTATCCATAGAAGGAACACTTTACTATCCATAAAAGGAACACTATACCTTCCATAAAAGGAACACTATACCTTCCATAAAAGGAACACTATATCTTCCATAAAAGGAACACTATACTTTATTATTTAATATCCATGTAAGGAGCTAGTCACTTCCCTTGACGATACGTGCAATATCCGAAGATCGTTCACGTACCGTCAAGCAATCATTCATATATTTCACATTATCCATATAAGGCATACACTTATCTCTTAGGATAAGTGTATTAACAAACATATTGAGTATGCACACAGCCCCGAAAACGTAACACATAAATGGGGCTAGAAACTCACCTGAATTCTGCTTCTTTTTCTGATAGCTGTAAATCCCTTCTCTAACTGAGCTCGGCTGACTGTACAAGTTACACGTATCAATACTCGTCTGATCTAATCTGGTGGCCTAGTATTAGCTTACTTTAACTTATCGCTTTATAATTTATTTTCTAATCAAACTTGGCTTTAGGCGAAGTTAACCCTCGGGCGAACTTAGCTCTAGGCGAAGTTAACCTTAGGCGAACTTAGCTTTACAGCGAAGTTGCCATCAGGCGAACTTGGCTTCAGGCGAAGTTGTCATCAGGCGAACTTGGCTTTAGGCGAAGTTGAACCTTAGGCGAACTTAACTTTACAGCGAAGTTGCCATCAGGAGAACTTAGCTTGCAGGCGAAGTTCATCAGGCGAACTTAGCTTGCAGGCGAAGTTCATCGCGTTGAAGGCGAAGTTGCCCAGACGGCCGCTGTTCGGTTTCTTTCAGCATTTTAAGCGATTTTAACACCCTTGCTATGGTTCAATATCACCCACTATGCTTCCCGACCATTTTGGTCGCTTATACACTAAAAAGCTTGGATCTTTAAACCTCAAAGATCAAGAATCGTACCTTTTTGAGCTTGTTTGGATCTCGTTTAACTTGTTAACACAACTTATCGCTCTCTCTCGGACCTGCCCGATTCTTCCCTTGGCTCAGCCGGTTCCGCCGAAGTTATTGGGTATGTGTGTTAGGGAGTTTGGTGAAATATGAAAGATATTTTGGGGTTTATGGGATATTTATATCCCTGAAATCCCATGGACCTAAGGCCCATTCTTATTTAACCCATCTCTATTAATCCAAATCCATAACCAACGTCCATTACCCGACACTAGCCCGACCCATACCAACTCCTATTCTTTTATTTATTTCCTGATAACCCGAGTAAACTTTCCCTCTATTATTAAGTAATATAATTAATATTATCTTGAAATTTCGGGATGTTACAAGTCTTCCCTCCTTAAAGAGGTTTCGTCCCCGAAACCTAACTTATTCCCTATAAAAGGAAAACTGCTTATATTTACACGCTTTATTGAATCGCCTTCGTTTTCTGAGTTACCCTTCTTACTTCCGACTTTGCAGTTATCGAATGGTGGTCACGTGTATTAGCTATTTAAGGTAGCTTGTCCATGAGGCCCTCAATGTACCAAGTCTCGTTTCGATCTTTAAGAGGCTTTGTCTTATATCATATTAATGCTAAAGCCTAAGTCGACACTCTATCACAACCCGTCAATTTATCATGACTAACATGCATTCAGACAATTCGTACCATAATTAATAAACACCAGTCTAAATTTCAACATAAAACAACACGCATCGAGTCATCAATAAGTTACACATAGATTTAATACTTATGGCTAGCATCTAGCCTTCTTGAATGTCTTCTCTAAGCATACGGAGGAATCTGTTAAACCTCAAGCACTCTTCTCTCCTTCATGTCCTCCCTTTGGCTTCTTGCAATCCCTTGCTAGGTGCCCACGTCCTCCACAGTTGTGACACCTATGGTAATCATTACATTCCCAAGAGGAATGTCCTGCTCTTCCACACCTGTAGCAAACACCTAATCCCTTTCTGCACTCTCCGGGGTGTCTCTTCCCACATTTTTCACAAGCAGTGAACCCCTCTTGCCTTGCCTTCTTTTCGCGTGGATCCACCTTATTGGCTTCCTCTGGTTCTGGGGTTGGGTTCTTTTTCTTCGGTTCCATCTTCTCCCCTTCACAGTTGGCAAGGTCCTCATAAATCATCTCGGCCAATTCCACGGCCGAGTCAAATGTTGCGGGCTTACTAGACTTAACCAAAGTGCGAACATTCCGCGGAAGTCCCCTTACGTAACACTTGATCCTTTTAGCTTCGGTGTTCACCATGTCAGGTACCAACCTAGACATGCGGTTGAATTCAGTAGTATACTCCCGTTGTGTCATCTCTCCCGCTTTCAAATTCAGAAACTTCATCTCCACTCTTTCAACTTCTATATCAGCGCAGAACCTCTTCATCACCATGTCCTTTAGGTCATTCCAACTCATCGCCTTGATCTCTTCACGGGTCTTCCTCTGCTCCACACTCTCCCACCAATACATAGCCGCATCTTCAAAAGATTGAGTGGCATAACCGACAGCTTGGTCAGGACGGCACTCGCTAATGCGGATAACCTTATCCATGGCGGTTATCCACTGAAGAGTAGCGATTGCGTCTCCTAAACCAGTCAGCTTAGGCGGGTCACAACCTTTGAAGGACTTATAGTTGCAACCGCCTCGGCCCCTCTTCCTATCATCATCTTTCACAGACTTTACCTCACTCGAGTCACCCCTTTCCCTCTCGTCATCCTTTCTATTATTACCACCTGCCCCTTCAACGGTTCGTTCACGGCTTCCAGCAGATCCTTCGGGATTCAGGTTCTTCACAGCAGCAACTACAGCTTGAACAATGGCTGCTTGAACCGCAGGGCTAAGTTGAACTTCTTCGTTGTTGTTCTGGTCTCCTCCAGCGGCGCTCCCGTCATCTTCGGTGTGGGAAACTTCTTCTACCGAGGGTTGCCGGACAAGACGAGGCCTGCCACGACGTCCAGTGCGACCCCCAGTTCCCACAACTTCTCCAGCTCTAGCCATCAGTATTCTTAAAGGGACAACACAAACATCATCACTCAAGGAACTATTTAGTACAAGGATAGCAAGGCTAACAGGTAATAACAATGGCCAGCTGTGACTAGCTGATCACGTTGCTTTCCGTGTCCTATTCGCTTCCCTTTATGAGTCTATTTGTGCTGGTTCTACTTAAGCAGTTAGTCAAATCAAACAATCAATTACTTCTATCCTTATCGTTCACGTATCTTTTCTTTCTCATTAACATATATCATTTAATCATACACCTTACCTTTACTGATTTTTGCTTGAGCGACACATGGCATTCTTGAACTGGCATCTTCTTTCTTTTCTTACTTAAATCTCATTCTCTGTTCGAGTCTAAGCATGTAGGATGCTTAAATCTCTCGAACTTATGCTCTGATACCAACTTGTAAGGCCCCGAACCCGGTAGCCCTACTTTAGCGTCGGATTTACTCATAAACACAGTCCTTCAAATCAGAGTTTATTAAAACTTTTCGCGGAATATAAAACATCAATCATTTGTTACAAAACATTAAATCTTTTCTTTGATACCATAACACAAAACTTTATATTCAAAACATCTTTACTTCTTTCTTCAGATGCCAGCCGTTCAATCCATGCCATGCGTCATCCTCTTGCTAGCTCTGTAATCGGCTCACCTGCGTGCATACTAAAAGTCAGCTACGCTGAGTAAGTTCTAGTTAATCAGGTATCATACAATTTATTCCCATAAATTACTTCCCGTATCCGAAGACACATATTACTACCTTAACCTTGTATAAATATCCATAGGAGGATCGTCACGTAATATTTATTAAAAGAACCATTACCATTACCCTACCATATATAATTTCCATAGGAGGAACACTATACTATCCATAGAAGGAACACTTTACTATCCATAAAAGGAACACTATACCTTCCATAAAAGGAACACTATACCTTCCATAAAAGGAACACTATATCTTCCATAAAAGGAACACTATACTTTATTATTTAATATCCATGTAAGGAGCTAGTCACTTCCCTTGACGATACGTGCAATATCCGAAGATCCTTCACGTACCGTCAAGCAATCATTCATATATTTCACATTATCCATATAAGGCATACACTTATCTCTTAGGATAAGTGTATTAACAAACATATTGAGTATGCACACAGCCCCGAAAACGTAACACATAAATGGGGCTAGAAACTCACCTGAATTCTGCTTCTTTTTCTGATAGCTGTAAATCCCTTCTCTAACTGAGCTCGGCTGACTGTACAAGTTACACGTATCAATACTCGTCTGATCTAATCTGGTGGCCTAGTATTAGCTTACTTTAACTTATCGCTTTATAATTTATTTTCTAATCAAACTTGGCTTTAGGCGAAGTTAACCCTCGGGCGAACTTAGCTCTAGGCGAAGTTAACCTTAGGCGAACTTAGCTTTACAGCGAAGTTGCCATCAGGCGAACTTGGCTTCAGGCGAAGTTGTCATCAGGCGAACTTGGCTTCAGGCGAAGTTGAACCTTAGGCGAACTTAACTTTACAGCGAAGTTGCCATCAGGCGAACTTAGCTTGCAGGCGAAGTTCATCAGGCGAACTTAGCTTGCAGGCGAAGTTCATCGCGTTGAAGGCGAAGTTGCCCAAATGAAGGCGAAGTTGCCCAGACGGCCGCTGTTCGGTTTCTTTCAGCATTTTGAGCGATTTTAACACCCTTGCTATGGTTCAATATCACCCACTATGCTTCCCGACCATTTTGGTCGCTTATACACTAAAAAGCTTGGATCTTTAAACCCCAAAGATCAAGAATCATACCTTTTTGAGCTTGTTTGGATCTCGTTTAACTTGTTAACACAACTAATCGCTCTCTCTCGGACCTGCCCGATTCTTCCCTTGGCTCAGCCGGTTCCGCCGAAGTTAGTGGGTATGTGTGTTAGGGAGTTTGGTGAAATATGAAAGATATTTTGGGGTTTATGGGATATTTATATCCCTGAAATCCCATGGACCTAAGGCCCATTCTTATTTAACCCATCTCTATTAATCCAAATCCATAACCAACGTCCATTACCCGACACTAGCCCGACCCATACCAACTCCTATTCTTTTATTTATTTCCTGATAACCCGAGTAAACTTTCCCTCTATTATTAAGTAATATAATTAATATTATCTTGAAATTTCGGGATGTTACAATTATTGAGTTGGATATTATAATATGTTTTTTATAAATATATTTATAAATAAAAACCGAAAAATTAAAACGGGTCGGATTTTTGGGTTTGAAAAGTAACGAATGTTACAGCTATCACCAATTGAGAGTCCGAGATGAAGATATTTCAAAGACCGCCTTCAGAACTCGGTATGGCCATTACGAGTTTCTAGTCATGCCGTTTGGATTAACTAATACTCCTGCGGTTTTCGTGAACCTCATGAACCGAGTCTGCAAACCGTACCTTGACAAATTTGTTATCGTCTTCATAGACGATATCCTCATATACTCCAAAAATAAGGAGGAGCATGATGAACACTTGCACCTCATTCTGGATCTCTTGAGAAAGGAGCAACTTTATGCCAAATTCTTCAAGTGCGACTTTTGGATTCGTGAAGTCCACTTCCTCGGACATGTAGTCAACGAGGCTGGGATACATGTCGATTAGGCTAAAGTCGAAGCTATTAAAAATTGGGCAACCCCAAACCCCCCCCCCCCACCGAAGTCCGACAATTTCTTGGTCTCGCTGGTTACTATCGTAGATTCATTGAGGTATTCTCAAAAATTGCTCAGCCTCTTACAGCTCTGACCCAAAAAGGAATAGCTTACAAATGGAGCGATCCTCAAGAGTTCCCCTTTCAACTACTAAAAACCAAACTTTGTAGTGCGCCCATTTTATCATTACCAAATGGAGTGGATGATTTCATAGTGTATTGCGATGCTTCGATACAACGAGACTAGGTGATTGCATACGCTTCTCGTCAGCTCAAAATTCATGAGAAAAATTATACGACCCATGACCTGGAGTTAGGTGCGGTAATCTTTGCTTTACAAATTTGGAGACATTACTTGTACGACACCAAATGCACTATATACACCGATCACAAGAGTCTCCAGCACATCCTAGAGCAAAAAGAGTTAAACATGCGACAACGTCGTTGGGTCGAACTCCTGAATGATTACGAGTGCGCCATAAAATATCACCCGGGGAAAGCACACGTTGTAGCCGATGCTCTTAGTCGAAAGGAAACCAAACCCAGGCGAGTTCAAGACTTACAACTAACTATCTATTCTGGTCTGCCCGATCAAATCCGTTCCGCCCAACTCGAAGCCATAAAAGAAGAGAATAAGGGAACTTGAAATATGATGGTCTCCGTTACTTCATGGATCGAGTGTGGGTTCCACTTTACGGAGACTTAAGGGAACTTGTGATGGATGAAGCACACCGATCCAGGTATTCAATTCACCCGGGGTCTGACAAAATGTATCACGATCTAAAGACGTTGTATTGGTGGCCGAACATGAAGGCTGAAATTGCAAATCATGTTAGGAAATGCCTTACTTGCGCCAAAGTTAAGGCTGAATACCAAAAACCGTCTGGCCTATTCGTACAACCAGAAAATCTATTCTGGAAGTGGGAACAAATCTCCATGGATTTCGTATCTAAACTTCCCAAATCACCCAGTGGGTGCGATACTATTTAGGTGATTGTCGACCGTTTGACTATGTCTGCGCTGTTTCTCGCAATTAAAGAATCGGACAAGCTGGGGAAGCTTGCTCAAATTTATATAAAGAAGTGGTATCTCGACACAGAGTACCAATTTCAATCATTTCGGAACGTGACGCTCGATTTACTTCTCGTTTTTGGGAATCCTTGCACGAATCTCTTGGCTCGCGATTGGATATGAGTACAACATACCACCCACAGACCGATGGCCAGAGTGAGCGTACGATTCAAACACTGGAGGATATGTTACGTGCATGCGTTATCAATTTTGGCAGTAACTGGAAAGTCACCTCCCTCTGGTGGAATTTTCTTACAACAACAGCTATCATACTAGCTAAAAGCAACGCCTTACGAGGCATTGTATGTGCGTAAATGTCGATCACCCATCTGTTGGTCGGAAGTGGGCGAAAGCCAGCTTACCGGACCTGAACCGGTACATGAAACTACATAAAAGATCGTGCAAATTCGGAAACGAATGGCGGCAGCTCGTGATCGTCAAAAGAGTTACGCTGATAACCGTCGTAAGCCTTTGGAATTCCAAGAAGGGGATAAGGTCCTTTTTAAAGTCTCACCCTGGAAGGGTGTAATCCGTTTCGGCAAACGAGGCAAATTAAATCCTCGTTACGTGGGACCATTTGAAATTTTGGAGAAAATCGGTCCGGTAGCCTACCGTCTAGACTTACCTGATGAACTTAATGGTGTTCACAATGTCATTCATGTGTCAAATCTAAAGAAGTGTGTATCCTATGATTCAATCATTATTCCCTTAGACGAAATTCAAGTCGACGATCAGCTTCGATTTGTTGAGGAGTCGATCGAAATCATGGATCAAGGTGTCAAAACTCTTAGGCATTCAAAGGTGCCTATCGTGAAAGTCCGTTGGAACTCTAGGCGTGGGGAGTTCACATGAGAACGGAAGGACTAAATGAAACAAAAATATCCTAATCTATTTCCATTACCTGAACCGAGGCCCCATGAACCAATTGACACCACTGACCTATCATATATTATAACATGTTTGACAAGTTTATTATTCTAGTTATAAATAACTAGTTACTTTCACTTAGGCCACCAACGACACCACTTACTCAATGTATGCATACATGACACTATATGCATGGGAGTTCATTAACTTAGTTAACATAACTAACTGAGTTTACTGACACAGTCAACAGGATTTACCTGAAATTGTCGGGTGTCACATCGGGGATTAGAAATGTTAAATGTATATTTTATTATGGATTTGGATATTATAATATGTTTTTATACATATATTTATAAATAAAAACTGAAAATTTAAAACGGGTCGGATTTTCCGGTTTGAAAAGTAACGAATGTTACAGGACTTACAACTTTTGGAAATTTCGTCCTGAAATTAAAATAAAAATAAAATTTTAAAAGTAAACAACTAATATACGAAGTTGTTAGAAGTTTAAAAAATTTTATACATACAAAATAAAAAAATAGAATAACGCCGATCTTTTAATGACCCAGGAGAACGCCACAAATAGGAAATATGACAAGGACACTTATATATAGGATGTATAGTGGCGTATCCACCATGCTCTTATCATATTGTGTTTGTCCCGTTCCCCAAAATCATTTCAAGTTCTGAGTTATTTCACACAACTAGACTTATTATATTTTCCATGCGAGGACTTTGATAATTACGTGTCGACCCATAATTACCTCTATCATCTGATGGTCCATATAATGTGCCTGTATTGTGTGGTTTTAAGACATAGACCTTAGATATATAAATAAAATTCTCATATATAACGTTGAAAATAAAAAATAATGAATTAAAAGGGTAAAACATTACAAAACACATTGTTATACCATTCAGGCCAAGGATAACGCAAAAACACTAAGTCAAATAAATGAAATCATCGTAGTCTGAACCAAGTAAACGATGTTGAAAACAAAATAAAAGAGGTAATTGTTTTGGACAAAAATCTACTAAGGATCAAGTATCCAAATCTGTTATGTGAGGTAAGGTGCTAACTCGATAATGACAAGTGCGTAATTGTAATATTGGTGAACACAAAGGTTTGATCACAAGGGAAAAAGCCCTTAACTAAGATAGTCTTACTTCGGTCAAAACTTATCAAGGTAATCTTTGGTAAAATAACTCCGGTCAAGGATTAATAAGATAATCCCTAGTCGGATTACTTTAGTCAATGATCAACAAGGTAACCTTTGGTCGACAAGTATATGATTATCGTGATCTCCGGCACAAAAATCCCCCGGACGGTGAAAACTATCACCGTCAAGTTTATTGATAACTAAAAAGCGATTACAAGTGTTGTGGAGTAAATGACCGAGATTACAAAGTATGCTAGTGTGTAGAGAGAATGTTAGTTTCTGCTCTAGAGTGTATGTGATAGTACATGTGTCTTTTCTAGCTGATCATTACCTCTATTTATACATAAAAGATAATAACTCTATGAAGTTATGAATAATAAATACTATTAACTAATAATCCCTAAAAATCCGCCATTGCCTTCAATATAATTGTAACTGCCACTTTGACCACGTGCTCCATCACTCAGGCTGCGAAATAGGGGGAAGACCAGGTCTTGGAGCCGTTATAGTTGATAAATATCAGCCTTCATATAAGAAACAACCGTTTACAGCACCAATATACCGAGGATCCATGATCCTGACATAGCTCTGGAACTCTTCAGAAGGATAATTGATCCAGACACGTAAATATCTTCTTGACTACAAGTTAGTGGATAGATTGAGTCTTCTAACCGTTATACCTGCTAAATATAAGACTATACATGAGAACAACCGTTAGTAAGTAATAAGTACTGTGGATCCTCGATCCTGACAGGATCTGGAACACACGCTAAGGATAACTGATCCAAAATACATGCCAGGATAACGTAGCCACATTGTCAAATTTCTGTGCACTAACAGTAATGAAATTAAAGAATGAAAACATTTGAATTATGAACATCGTAACATGTAATTGAAATAGTGGGGCTGAGAATAATGTGGTAAGTAAACGTAGCATTTAACCAACGAAATATGAACATGTAATTTGTTAACACGTTGGGTTCGAGAATAGTTTAAATGAACAAAACTTTTAAGTATCAAAATATCATGATGTTTAAAAAAAAATGAAAATCTCCAATAGAACATTAGCGTGACCAATGACAGCGTTGAGATGAATAAACAATTATATCTTAAAAACATATAAATTGATAATAACTTGAAATGAAATGGATAAACGAAAATTTTAATATTAACATATTGAAATCGATTAAGTTTGTGAAAAGAAAAATTTTCAATAGTAACTTTGTGCTTATCAAGTATATAATTAGAACTTCGAAATTAAAATTAAGTAATTGTCTTAAATTGATGAAATCAAGAACAATAAAATGGTTCAAATAAAACATTGAGTGTAAGAGAAGTACAAGCATAAACAAAACAATTTGTGTAAAATTATAACATCATATAAGACACAGTCCCGGTTCTAAGTAAACGAATTCGTTTAGAGAGAACCGGTCACCGATAGTAAAATGTAGAAATAAAATGAATATACGGTTCTATTAGGTAACTATGTACACATACATGTTCATAGTCCCAATTTCCACTTAACGGTTACGTTGATGGGAAATTGGTCATAGATCACAAACGTCAAAATAACAAACGTAAACCGATTTAATAAAGCGAATAAGAATAATGTACGAATTTACGTTTCGTAAAATACAAACGAATATGGATCAAAGATCAATGAACAATCAAAATAAAATTCATAAAAAATATTCTAAAGACGTGGATGTAAAATCACTTTGGGTATGTTCGAGAAAAAAGAATACGTGAAGGAGAAGTTAAAGAAACGAAATGTTGCTTGTGACGTTTGTCTTCTCGAATGTCGGTTTATTTGGGGTAGGAGAGGTTGACTTGGGAGGTGGTGCCATGATTTCCTAGCCGAAACTCATTGGCGTTAATGAAGGGGAATGAAAAGAGACCTTTAATCTTACGTAATGCGGTTGTAAATCGTGATACTTTTAAATCTAATGGTGAAATAATATTTATTTAGACAAAAAGTTTTTAGCTATCGCAAAGACTTGCAAATTTTATGAAACTTTCACATAAAAACAAATGTTTTCTTTTGGCCTGCGGCCTAGGTAGAAAGGAAAGAAATGATTGTCAAGGTATCCGACTTGTTGAATGAAAAATAGCCTTAAAGGACTTAATATTTGTTTGGAACAAAAAGTTTACTTTAAATATGGTTTGAATAAATAATTACATTGTTATTAGTGGTGACGATAATACTAATAATAATAATATTACTAATAATAATAAATAGTATTAATAACTTTTCTTAATAATATTGATAATGATTGTAATAAAAATAATGATGAAGGTAATTGTACTAATAATAACTCGGTAGTAGTAATATTAATAATGATGTTAATAACTTTAATAATAATAATAATAATAGTAATAGAGGTAATAAATCATTTTTAAAGAAAATCCATTTGATTGAAAGTTATAAACAACCAAGGATTTGGGTTTAAGCGCGAGGTGTTAGTAAAGAGATAAAATATAGGAAATTATGCAAAAGAAAATATAGACGAGTTTGATGAGTTTTGTAAAGATCTAAGTATTCAAACCGGAAAATCGTGTAAGGTCGACAAAGGATGCGGGGTTAGGATATTGCATAGCGGAACCAAGTTAGGCCTTCCAAAGTATAGCGGGTGTGCTAGGGTCACCATAATGATAGTAGGCTTGAAGCATGAGGTCATACATGTGATTGAGACAAATGGTTAGGTATAGGTCTTACAGATGGGTGAGTGGCGTTGAGTTTGAGTGGGTTTTAGCAATAAGTGGTAATTGAATCTACCACAGATTGAAGTATATCAACGTTTCAGGGAAATAAAGTGGTGGGATTTACACATACTGTACAAAGGGTGTGTTTCAGCGCGAGGCTTTTCCGTTGTGTTTAGCTTGCGTTTCCAAGAATGGTGTTGGTTTGAATTTGAATTTACTATAGTGATGAAGGTGGGTGTGGTTAAACGTGGGGTGATCGGGATCGCAGAGGCCAATTGCTTGATAACTCGGATTGTCATTTTGCAGGTTGAGTGCGACAACTAGGAAAACGAGAAGACATGATATGAAACATGAAGAATTCGCGTGACTTGGAACGTAAGTATGAAAACAACTAATAGATACATCAATAAAAACAAGTACAGAAAAGTAATCGCATGAAACAAATATGAAATCGAAATTGGAATCCCCATGAAACGTCATGATTTTTCACCTTTCAATAAACGAAAACCTCATAAATTATTGAATAATCATATAGAAAAAGTATTAAACTTAACAATAAATAGTGAAATCGAATTGAAAATCGAGTGTTCATGAACCACCATGACTTTTAAATTTCAATTCTAAAACATAAGAGTAAATGAGTATAGCAATAAGGTAATCGAATTGAAATTCGACCATTCATGTATCACCATGACCTTTCGAATTTTCAATTCTAAAATGTAGTAGTAAATGAATAAAATAATATAGTAATCAAATCAAAATTCAACCATTTATATATCACCCTAACTTTTTTCTTTGTGAATTTTAAATTCTAAAACGTAGTAGTAAATGAATAAAATAATATATTAATCAAATCTAAATTCAACCATTTATGTATCACCGTAACTTTTTAAATTTTAGATTCTAAAACATAATAGTAAAATAACAAGGTAATCGTTGGAAATTTGGTTATTACTTTGCAAACTTTTAAAATTTTAAGCCGTAAATGAGTGTATAAATAAAGAAAACGTGTCACAAAATTTTAAACTTAACTATTCTCGTTTATTTATGCATAATTAAATCGAACCAAAAGCTGGTATTCGTGAATCACCAAGACTTGACAGACTTTCAGTTCAAACACATTATAAAACATAGCGAGTTGGACGTCAAACGTCGCATAAACCATCGAAAACTGAAAATCAAAAATCTGATTATTGAAAATCCTCGATAATCTTTACGTTAGGCATAAACCTTGGACTTGTGTGTGCTTGTTTAATTGAAGTAATTGAATCATCAGTATAGTAGTATTTGCGTACATGAGGCATAAACTAATCAATAATAACCAAATAATGTGCATTGAACAATCAAATAAGGCTCACATAATTTCTAATCATGCAACCTAAACAATTAAGCAAATAAAGTATAACCAACTAGAACACTACGTCTAATGTCTTATCTTATAGTCACGGCTCTGATACCAATCTGTAACACTCCGGCTAAAGCGGAATACGCCCGAGTGTGACGTACAAATTGCTCAAAACACATGTGACACTATTAAGTGACAATATTATAATTAATTAATTTAAACATCAAGTACACAAGTTTATAACAAGAAATACAAGGGAAATACAAGAACAATTAACAACTTCTCCATTTATTAATATAACCTAAGTTCTAGTGTCTTCTTCACAGCAGCATACCTCTACATAAGGTACCTGTAGCATATATATAAAATAAAGGTCAACTATATGAATAGTTTGTGAGCTTCCACAGTTTGATATAAGTATAGAAAAATCATACAATTCCATGAACAAGTGTAAAATGACAAGTAAGGTCTTTTCCAGTTGGGATTGTGCACCAACGTACTCAGATAAGCGCAAGTAATGTCTTTTCCAATTGGTAACAACCAATGTACTCGGATCGGGGGTCCTTATTCCACTCATAACATCGAGGTCCTGAGTGAATAGGGGGGCGTATGATCATACTTATTGAGGAAAACATGAGCAAGTAATCTTTGAGCAAGTAAGCAAATACACAAACAAGTACATGTAACGAATTGTAGTTTGTAAATAATAAATAAACGAAATTGTAATGTTGATAGGATATATATGCCACCCCCAAAATATGTAAAAGCATTAAAAAGGGGGTGTGAGAAACTCACCTTGATGTTGAAGACAAACTTGAAATAAAACCGAAAGTACGTAAATGAAATCGAAGCAATTGAACGTCACGAACTAGAATTAAAAGCATAAAAATTAATATTAACTGATGACTTATAAAAAAGTAGATATTCAGACAATCACTATAAGTATTTTCTAAGCGATTCCTAGAATCCTTAGTATCCAAACAATTCCACGAATTATTAAAAGTTTGACCAAAATTTGACTTTCCGTTGACTTTGACCAAAAGGTCCAAGTTGTTGACTGTTGACTAAATATATTGACCGTTGACCAAAATATTGACCGTTGACCCTAAATGTTGACTGACGACCCGTTGGTGACTTTTGACTAATTATCTAGACTTAAAATAGTCATAAGATATTCATAGTCGCAACCTAATAATCGATCATGTAATTTGCAGTTAATCATTTTTTTCATGCAACCCTATGACTAAGTCACACTTTTACCAATTTCATTTCTCATAAGTAAGACTAACCACTTAGTCAAATAGTTTTAAGTTGAACCATAAAGTCAAAATTCAATTTACCACAATCAATCTATTACAAATTACAATTATTTTCACTAACCAATATGTTGATCATTCTTAACAAGTTTTCAATCATCAAAATTGATTTTTCCAACCAACCAAAACTTATGATTAAATTACCAAATAATTCATACATATTCTTTCAGTTATTATGTATAAAATATATTTTTCTTATAATTTTCCAATTCACATAAATATACAAAATATTCACACTCTACAACAACCTAATATCAGTCTCTGTTTTAACATAGCAGTACCCAAATATTTTCCAAAAATTCTAGATTTGTCCAATTGATGCAAGACCAATTGGATTAGATTCCTACTTCAATTTATAACATTATAGAAGTGTAATAACACCCATATCTATTTTCAAACTCAAGTTATACAATTTACAACACAGCTCAAGAAATGTCTCTTTCAATCAGGATTGCAACCCGATTTTGTAAATAAATAAAAAACTAGTCAAACAAAGTCCAACAATTATGATCTTGACTTTTTGAAAACTAGATTCAAAGTACTTAATCATAGTATCACAATTCAATCAGAAACACAACGTATCATCAAGTTATACAATCTACAATCTAAAACACAGAATCTGTCAACAAGAAGATTCAAACCAAAATTAACAAAAATCGTGATTCTTATATCCTTATGATATTTAATCATCAAGGAACCATTTTTTATAACCAAGTCTCATGTATTTCCTTATTTTACTGATTTGTAAAATAATATTTATGTTCAAAAGGTTTCCATATTTTCTTTTATGACAAGACACACAATTTCTTTTAAAACCATCAACTTGATCATCTTTTTATTTCTTATGATTACATGTGTTTGGATACTCAATCCCACAGTCCCAAATCAAAGAAACATAAACAAAATATATATTAACCATGCTTACTTACTTGCTTGATCAATGCTATATCACTATTTGTTCCAAAAATCACCCAACTTGATTATGATATTTTGAGAGTGTTTTAGAAAAATAAAATGTATGTGTGTGTGATGTGACATGGACGGCCAAAAGAAAGAAAAAGAAAAGTTGTAACCTTAATTGTTATTTACTCATCATTAACACAATCATTAAGACATAATTAATTTTATTAAACTTTGGGTTATGTCATTTTTATTACATGTGACATGTTACATTCTATTATAAACATTTTCTAGTAACCATATGTTGTGTACTAGTCTTTTTGTTACTTGTCATGTAATATATCATAGGTTATGTTATTTTAACTATTCACTTCTCCTACAACATATAAGTATTCACCCACCACATATAATACATGTAAAACAATTTCACCCACCACATATAATACATGTAACATATCATGTGTGACAAATTTATTATAACCTCACATATATTATAACATGTGTGACAAGTTTATTATTCTAGTTAAAAATGACTAGTTGCTTTCACCTAGGTCACCAACGACACCACCGACTCAATGTATGCATACATGACACTATATGCATGGGAGTTCATTAACTTACTTAACATAACTAACTGGGTTTACTGACACAGTCAACATGATTTAACTAAAAATGTCGGGTGTCACATCGGGGATTAGAAATGTTGAATGTATATTTTATTATGGAGTTGGATATTATAATATGTTTTTATACATATATTTATAAATAAAAACCGAAAATTTAAAACGGATCGGATTTTTGGGTTTGAAAAGTAACGAATGTTACAGCTATCACCAATTGAGAGTCCGGGATGAAGATATTTCAAAGACCGCCTTCAGAACTCGGTACGGCCATTATGAGTTTCTAGTCATGCCGTTCGGATTAACTAATACTCCTGCTATTTTCATGGACCTCAAGAACCGAGTCTGCAAACCGTACCTTGACAAATTTGTTATTGTCTTCATAGACGATATCCTCATATACTTCAAAAATAAGGAGGAGCATGAGTAACACTTGCACCTCATTCTGGATCTCTTGAGAAAGGAGCAACTTTATGCCAAATTCTCCAAGTGCGACTTTTGGATTCGTGAAGTCCACTTCCTCGGACATGTAGTCAACGAGGCCGGGATACATGTCGATCAGGCTAAAGTCGAAGTTATTAAAAATTGGGCAACCCCAAAAACCCCCCCACCGAAGTCTGACAATTTCTTGGTCTCGCTGGTTACTATCGTAGATTCATTGAGGGATTCTCAAAAATCGCTCAGCCTCTTACAGCTTTGACCCAAAAAGGAATAGCTTACAAATGGAGCGATTCTCAAAGGTTCGCCTTTCAACTACTAAAAACCAAAAATTGTAGTGCGCCCATTTTATCATTACCAGATGGAGTGGATGATTTCGTAGTGTATTGCGATGCTTTGATATAACAAGACTAGGTGATTGCGTACGCTTCTCGTCAGCTCAAAATTCTTGAGAAAAATTATACGACCCATGACCTGGAGTTGGGTGCGGTAATCTTTGCTTTACAAATATGGAGACATTACTTGTACGACACCAAATGCACTATATACACCGATCACAAGAGTCTCCAGCACATCCTAGAGCAAAAAGAGTTAAACATGCGACAACATCGTTGGGTCGAAATCCTGAATGATTACGAGTGCGCCATAAAATATCACCCGGGTAAAGCAAACATTGTAGCCGATGCTCTTAGTCGAAAGGAAACCAAACCCAGGAGAGTTCGAGCCTTACAACTAACTATCCGTTCTGGTCTGCCCGATCAAATCCGTTCCGCCCAACTTGAAGCCTTAAAAGAAGAGAATAAGAAATCCGAAACTTTCAACGGTGCCGAAAAACACCTGGAATTGAAATCTGATGGTCTCCGTTACTTCATGGATCGAGTGTGGGTTCCACTTTACGGAGACTTAAGGTAACTTGTGATGGATGAAGCACACCGATCCAGGTATTCAACTCACCCAGGGTCTGATAAAATGTATCACGATCTAAAGACGTTGTATTGGTGGCCGAACATGAAGGCTGAAATTGCAAATCATGTTAGGAAATGCCTTACTTGCGCCAAAGTTAAGGCCGCATACCAAAAACGGTCTGGCCTACTCGTACAACCAGAGATTCTATCCTGGAAATGGGAACAAATCTCCATGGATTTCGTATCTAAACTTCCCAAATCACCCAGTGGGTGCGATACTATCTGGGTGATTGTCGATCGTCTAGACTTACCTGATGAACTTAATGGTGTTCACAATGTCTTTCATTTGTCAAATCTAAAGAAGTGTGTATCCGACGATTCAATCATTATTCCCTTAGACGAAATTCAAGTCGACGACCTGCTTCGATTTGTTGAGTAGTCGGTCGAAATCATGGATCAAGGTGTCAAAACTCTTAGGCATTCAAAGGTGCCTGTCTTGAAAGTCCGTTGGAACTCTAGGCGTGGACCGGAGTTCACATGGAAACGGAAGGACCAAATGAAACAAAAATATCCTAATCTATTTCCATTACCTGAACCGAGGCCCCATGAACCAATTGAAATTTCGGGGCGAAATTCTTTCAACAAGGGGATGAAGTGACAACCCAAATCATAATCTTACATCTGTATCATGAACATAATTTTTGAAACGAAAATTCATTCAACTAGGGGATGATGTCACACCTCGCATTTTCAGGTTAATTTCATTAACACATGCTCCAAAATTCTAGACATTCATGTATGACATTTCACGAGTCGGTAACGAATTGCACACACACGAGTCGGTCCGTACGCGTTGGTGATAAATGTCGAACCTATAAGCAATTACATTATAAACGATTACATAAGCGTATTAGTTGATTAGTTGATAAATGTTTACGTGTGCATACTTTGTTATAATAATACTAATAATAATAATATTGATAATAATATTAGGCCAGTAGTTATAAACGTGTATATATTATAAAAAAAACCCTAGATCACTTATATACAAGTCCAGCCGTTTTTGAGTGAAACCATACAGCTCTTGGGTCGTTTGGGAAGCTTTGGGTGCATAGGAAGTGCTAGGGTTCGGGTTTTCGTTGAAGTTATCGCTAGTTGTAAGTAACCACCTCTTAATCGTTGTTTTCTTGATTCATTGTGTGTTCTTGTGAGGTTAAATGAATCATGGCATGAAAAATATCTGTGATGTACCTGCTATATGACATATATGATTGTGGATTGATGATTTAGAATGTTAGGATTGAGGAAACATGATTTATTTAGGGTTTATGTTAGATCAGATTCTGGACAGAATTTCACTCGCTTATGGTTTTACATGTAAATCGATAAAGAATGCTTAGTTTTGATCGACACTTGATTTCATGACATTCTACTTGGAGTCTAGTTTTCAAAAAGTTATTTTTTGTAATTTTTGGACTAGTTCTTGATAGTTTTATGATTTTACAAAACCATAGGTCGAATCTGACTGGTAAAGTAGAATTCTGACTTGCAGTCCCGACATCATAACTTGATGGTGACAAAGCCAAATGGCTTAATTCCACTTCTGAAAGTTCCAACTTTGAGTCAGGAAGCTAACCTAATTGGCCTTGCTTGATTTAGTTTGGTTTGGAGGTTTAGCCAAGCCTATACTTTTTGTTGTGCAGGCTGGTGTAAATTCTGTACCTGCTGTGATGATCGAATTTTTGTGACTATTTTACCCAAAGAAAATAATATAATAAAAATATCTTGAGAAACAAAATTTATACGTTCTTTTGTGGTAATTTTTATGGAATTTATTTCAAAGGTATATCCAGTTAAATAAATTAGTTTCCGCATGCGAAAATCTGTCTCTGAATATTCTTGGACAGATTCGAAATAATTGATAATTGCTTTATATTCGGATGATGTTGTGAGATAGGATGCATGTTAGAATAATTGGAAATAGTCGAAATTAATGTCAATCACCAACGAGTCGTTGGGTCAGGTCCACGTGTGTGTGTGTGGGTCGTTACGCGAGTCTTAGGGTGTCGTATTGTTAAACACATCCTCATAGCTTAACGCTTAACTAGGTATTGGTTAGACGGGCACACTTTCTTTCGTTAAGCTTGTTCGCGGAATATCTTCTGCATACTTAAGGTGAGTTCATACTTTTCATACATGTTTTCGGAAAGATAACCAAACCACGTTAATACATGTTTTCGGGGAGAAAACACCAACTATATTTCTTTTACATGTTTTCGGGGAGAAAACACATACTTGTTTTAATACTGGTTTTCTGGAGGAAGACGCAATGGCATACTTCGGATTTTTGTAATATCTTATTTATATCACAATTTTATACTAGATGCTTTTATATCACCGAAAGTCCTTACATTACTTTGAATCGATAGGATGGGATCGCGGGGTTATATTGAGTAGTACTACTGGGTTTGACAAACCCCACTCTGGCTAGTCGCGCTAGCACAGCTGTGATGTCATAAAACGAGTGTTTTATTTACCTAACTATTATACGCCAGTGTCGGTGATAGACCTCGTAAGAAGGCATAAATACAGTCAGCTTCGGTTCAACTGTCTAGTAGCTTGTAAATGGGCTAGCTACCCCGATAGAAATTTGAAATGCGAAAAGTCTACTTATTCATATTATACTTGTTTTATTTTATTATAACTTATGAACTCACCAACCTTGTGTTGACACTTGAGTATTGATACTTGCCTAGGTCGCTAGGTAGTGCTAGAGAGCACGTAGCATGCTGCTTGGATTTTTTATTAATTGCATGAACTTCATTTCATATTTCTTTAAAACTTATGGGTTGTGCATGTTTGGGCACGCGTTACTTGTTTTAAAACTGTTTATCCTTTACGCTTCCGCAAGACTTTGAACTATTTGTTTTTTTTTTTTTTGAAACTCGTGCTTTGACGAGAGTTAGACCGTGTTTTAAATATTTATGTTTGTTGGTTTGGTATGACGAATGGTTAAGATCCTGGTGTGTCACGCGCCTCGTGGTAAAACCCCGCTAGTGGAAATTTGTGGGTGTGACATATAAATTATCCCCTGAACTTTCAATATATATTAATTCAGATTTTGAATTACATTTACAATTTGCACCTTGCATATTAGAATGTTTAGTAAACTTGCTAAAAGTTACTATCTTTGGATTATTTTCATATTATACCCGCATAGTTTGAAACTTTTTTATTTAAAGAAAACTTTAAATCCCGGAGTTTTGTCATGTGAACAAAATGAATAGAAAAAGAATGAATAATAAGTTTAAATCAACGGAAATAATATATAAATGATGAACGATAAATAAGAATACATTGAAACAAAAAGAAACCAGGTAAGGGTTTAACGAATAAAAATTACAAATACATAAATACATGACACGAAACTTGATGTGTGTGTGTGTATAAAACAAATCGAAAATTTAAAACGGATCGGGGTTTCGCGTTTGAAAAGTAACAAATGCTACAGGATTTACAACTTTTAGAAATTTCATCCCGAAATTAAAATAAAATAAATTTTTAAAAGAAAACAACTAATACGTGTAGTTGTTAAAAGTTTAAACATTTTTATATGTACATATAAAAGGAATAACGCCGAACTTTTAATGAACCAAAAGACACCACAAATGGGAAATATGGCAATGATACTTATATATAGGATGCACCAGCGTCGTATCCACCAAGTCCGTATCATACTGCATTTGTCCTGCTTTTCCATAATCATTCCAAGTTTCGAGTTATTGCACACAACCGTAGTTATTATGTTTTCCATGCAATGACTTATGATAATTACGTGTCGACCCATAATTACCCTTATCGTCAGATGGTCCACATAACCCGTCCCTTTGTGTGGGTTTTAAGATATATACAATAAATACAATAATTTTTTATATGAAAACTTGGAAATCAAGCACGATGACTATAAGGATCAAAATTAACAAAATATATATACACAAATCCTTGAGGTCAAGGATAACACGAACATATAATGTCAAAAATAAATAAACGAAACTATTGAGGTTTAATCAAAATAAATGATGTTATTAAGGTTTAAAACGGGATGTGTGAAGCTCTAGAGTATCCTAAAATAATATGAATAATGAATGAAAATATTAAAGTCATGACAATCGCAATAAATATTTGAAAATAATAGGGTCGAGAATAACGTGGTAAATAAATGTGGCATTGAGCTAACAAAACATGTAAGTCGATAACATATAGGAATAAAATAGATAAATGACACTATAATATCAAGATATCAAAATGGATTAAGTTCTTGGAGTCAATAATGACACGTTTAGCAAATGAAAAATTCTGTTAAAATATCCATGTGAATAAAGGTAACATTGGGATTTACAAAGTATATAATTAAAAGCTCGAGATCAAAACAGTGGTCTCGAATTGATGAAACATTGAGATAAAAAATAACCAAATGATTCAAATACACATTGTGCGGAAAGAAAACCAAGTAAATATCCAAATCGATTCGTTAAATATCGACTCAACATGTACATAAACATGATCATAGTCCCAATTTCCACTAAACGATTACATTTATGGGAAATCGGTCATAGACCGCGAGGTTGAAATAACAAGAGTAAACCGATTCAATAATGTAAATATGAATAACAAACGAAAATCGTTCAACAATCAACAAATAATCCAAACTTAGCTATAAACTTTATAAATAACTCTTGAAAGAATTAGATACATAAATTATTTTGATCATGTCCAAATAGAATAATATATATAAGAATATATACATGAAGAAGAAAGAAAGAAAAATCAAACGAAACTTGCGATGCTTGTTTTCTTGAAGTTGGGCTTGAGGTTTGAAGACTATGGTGAGGGCAGTGCCATGATTTCTTAACTGAAACTAGTTGGCGTTGACGAAGGAAGCAAGAAAACAAATTTTTGAGATTCATTTAAGTTTGTGAAAATCGATAAAAAACGTGATGCTTTTATAATAATAATCTTTATGACAAGAAAATTCTTAGCTAGCGCTAAAGTTTTTGAAACTTTATGATATTTTTAATGTAGAAGGTTTCATGTTAGGCGACGTTCTAGAGAATAAAGGGTCTCCAGATAAAATGACTTGTTAATATATATAGCCTCAAATGGCTTAAGACTTGTTTGCAGTAATATATTTTATTTTCTTTTATTTTAAAGATTTCATTGGAATAATAGTAGTAATGATAACAATAAACCATCTATTTTGACTTAAAGTCTTTTTGAAGAAAATCAACTTGATAAATATCTGTTAATTAACTATTCTAAAATTATTGAAAAAATGAAATTATAGGTGTAAGGTGTTCATAAAAAAATGAATGCGGAAAAACATGCATAGGTTAAAAAAAGATGTATGTTTGATGAGTATCAAGGGTCTAAGCATTATTGCAAGACAACAAGTGAACTTCAACTGATAAGAGAATGCGATTTAAGATTTTGCATTGCAGAAACAAGTTAGGCCTTCCGAAGCATGGTGGGCGTATTTGGGTCACTATCATGGTAGTAGGCTTGAAGTACGGGCATATGGTAAAGCATATGGTTGGGTAACAGGTCGTTGGAATAAATGGATGAGTTGAGTATCTATAGGTTCTTGGCAAGAGGTGGTGGCTGAAATTGTCACAATTTGGAGCATTTCGACATTGTAGAGGGATTGATTGGTTACGTGTACACAACCTATACAAAAATGGAGTTCATGTGTAGGGACTTTTGGTTGGGTTGGCTTTGGGTATCTTGGGTTTGTGCTGGGTTCTGAAGTGGTTAGGGCATAGATTTGGTGTTTGCGCTTTTTGTTGAGGTTGGTGTTGATGAGTTTTGGTGTATTGGGTTATCTTGTTCGATGGCCAATTTCTTGAATATATGGGTTATCACTTTGCGGGTTGAGTTTTGAGGGCGATGTTGAGGAAAACGAGAAGACATGTTGTGAAGCGGAATGATTCTTGTGACATGAGACGTAAATATGAAATTAGTATAGACAACCAAAAGAAACATTAGAATCAATCATAAAAATAAGTAAAGGAATAAAATTGCATGAAATAAACTTTAAAATCGAAATAGAAATGTCCATGAACTATCACGAGTTTTCGTATTTTAATAAAAACCTCATAGATTTTTTAATAACCATATGAAGAATGTATCAAACTTAATATAAGTAGTGTAATCGAATTGAAAATCGAGTGGTCATGTACAACCATGACTTATTCGTATTCCAAATTCATACCATAAGAATAAACGAATATATAAAAATAAAGAGAATGAATTGCAAATCGACTATTCATGCATTGCCATGACCTTTCGAATTTACAATTCTAAACCATAGGGGTAGATGAATATAATAATAACATGATTGAATTGAAACTCAACTATTCATGTATCACAATGATTTTTTGATTATTTAATTCTAAACCGTAATAATAAATGGATATGTAAATAAAGAAAACGAGTTGAAACTCGACGGTTCTCGTATTTCAACACAAAAATCAAAATGCGTAATCAAATTGAACTGAAAGCTGGGTGTTCGTGTATCACCACGACTTGACAGACTTTCATTTAAAACACATGGTAAAACATTGAGGGTCGGAATCACACGTCTCATTAACCACTATGACTTGTATGACATCCTTAGGAGTGCAACCACATTCCTTTTCATAAAGAGGACATGGTCACGTTGAAAACTTTAAAGTTGTGATTCATATGACATTGGATGTGGTATGATTTGGCTTAATAAGTTTCATGTCCTTTCCAAACTCTCCAGGTAAGCAACCGGGTCATGCGTCTGATTGGGATTTATGTGTAACAATTCCGACGAAACCAGGGATACCCTAGCCGGTAGACAATAGTTACGTTATATTTAATGTCGGGTACATGAATTACCATAGTAATGATACGAGAATACATGGTTCACTGTATTGATTGTACGTGAATATATAATTCATCGTATTGAATATGCGATTAATCGATCGATAGTTATTGAAACCCGAACGAATCGAGGGTTCAATTATAGACGATATCTATAATATTTAGTGATTTTACGAAGCATTAATGCTTCGGGATAAATAAAGTACGGCACAGAAAAAGAGTTTCGATTTAATGGTACGACGGTACATTAAACGAAACCTTTAATACCAAACCAAGCAAGAGACGATCGATCAAGCCGATAAAGATGCACAATTATTAATAATACGATGTTTTAAGTTAATAAATGTCATGGTTTAAGTTTATAAAGTTTTTAAATCGGTTTTATATAAATTTCATTTTTTAGCCGAAAAACAACCGTTTTAGCCTCGTTTTAAGTTAAATTAAACATTTAACCGAAAAACGAACTGAACCAGATTATCCAAAACATTATCCGGATATCCGAAATCCAAACATGTGGCTAGGAATGGAGAGGTGGGTCCCACCCCACCCCCCTCATATCCCGATCGGAACAAGGGAATCCTCTAGCCCTTCATTTTCTTTTTTTCATCAAACATATCAACATTCTTCACCTCCTTTCCATATTATGATTCAAAAACCGAGATTTTAGCAAGAAAAAGTCGAGTTATTTACGTTTTCATCTTCGATTCTTGAGTTTATTTGCAAGAAAATGAGGTTTCAAAGATGAAAACCGATTCTTGCATGATCAAGTGATGTATACGGGTTATACAAGGGATCTTGGTCCAAGAAAGGAGTTAAACGAACCAAAAACGAATTTTTATGGTTTAAACTTTAGTTTCGAAACAATAACCGAAACTATAGTGTAAGAGGCTTGATTGTGAGTGTAACTTGCTTGGTATTGTGGTATGTTGGTTGTAGGTTCTGTATTTAGTGGTAGATAAGGCGGAAAGACGAGTTTGTAGCTTGTAGTGGCGGAAAACGAAAGGTATATTCGGTTTATGTTCGGTTATGGATTTTTGGACAGATTGTGGATGGTTTAGAGTTAGGTCATGAAATTTTACAGAGGTGTTAAATACATGAAAATATGAGTTCTGTGAATTTTTGGTAATTTTTGGACAAATGATATATATTTGGTGAATTTAATGCTCGATTTTGGCTAAAAATGGTGAATAATAGTTAAATATCATGAAAAATTCTGGAAAATTGCAGATAAGCTTTTTATATCATGTAAAAGTCACACACAAAATTTTAGATTAGTTGAAGAAGACTAAGTAGGCTTTTCGGTTAAACAAGTTCTAGGGTTTTCTAGCTCGGTTTTAGTGAAAATGGCATGTAAAAAGAGATTTTGGTTCTGGAAAAATTACAGGGGACTA
The DNA here is from genome assembly GCF_021521415.1 of Bidens hawaiensis. NCBI lineage: Eukaryota > Viridiplantae > Streptophyta > Magnoliopsida > Asterales > Asteraceae > Bidens > Bidens hawaiensis. Next base: position 29,091 of record NW_027505385.1, read on the forward strand.
GGTGGATGGCAGGGGACATCCAGGAAAAATTTTGGATTTTTCTAAGTTTGTTTGGTATTTACGACATATTTAGTGTTTAAATGGTGTTTAAAAATAGATAAATAAATTTTAAATATAAAAATTAATTCTGTAAATATTTTTATAAATTTCCCCACTGTCAAAATGTTATTTGTGCAAAATCTCAAGATCCGAGGATGAACAGATATTTATTTGGAATAAAAGTGAACTTTTATAATATAAAACGTGTAAACCAGCAAAGTTCGGGTAGACGAACTGACTGGTGTATAAAAACCCTAAAAATGAACTATTTTCATATAACTGAGTTAAACAAGTAAAAATAAATCATCCGAAAATAATTCGGATGATTTGGGTAATTTTAAACGATTTAACAGTTCCGGTGCACCAAAGACGGAAACGGGTCCCGCGGCCAATCGGGGCGTCTAAACCGAGCTCTAATTTCACAACTTTAATTAAATTATCAGTCAACAACTATTTTTGGGTCGTGTGTGATCAAACTCATTTTTGAAACGTAAAAACGGATAACCGTGCTAGACACGCAAAACGGGAAAAACGACTAATAGTAATTTTGACTAGTAAACTCTAAACGATATCACAATCTGAGTCCGGAGAAGTGTTTCTGGGTTAACATTGCCCCCGGAATGGGTACAGTACTGGGTTAACAGTGTCCCCAGATGTACTGGTTAACACGGTTAAAGATTATATAAACTATAATTGTATAATAACGATCGTAGGGATCATATTACAGATTGGACGTGTTAACTGATAATGATTGTTGTTACCTGCTTGCATGTGCTAAGGTGAGTTTCACGAGCCCCTTTTTCTGAATTGTTTTTAAATATTTTCCCGGGGCGGAAAGCATGTTACTATTGAAATGTTTAAGTACATACTGAACGCATGGATTTGTGCGTATTTATAAATATTTGATTGTACGGGAATCGTACGGAATGGGTACAGTACTGGGTTAACAGTGTCCCCAGATGTCCCTAGAAGTGTTTCTGGGTTAACATTGCCCCCGGAATGGGTACAGTACTGGGTTAACAGTGTCCCCAGATGTCCCTAGAAGTGTTTCTGGGTTAACATTGCCCCCGGAATGGGTACAGTACTAGGTTAACAGTGTCCCCAGATGTCCCTAGAAGTGTTTCTGGGTTAACATTGCCCCCGGAACGGATACAGTACTGGGTTAACAGAGGTTTCACTTGTAGGCTCAGCATAATTACATCGATAATATTATATTATGATATGGATTTATCATGGTTTACTCAAATTGTGAAACTCACCAACTATTCATAGTTGACCCGTTTTCTCACATGCTTTTCAGGTACAATTAAGATGAAGTGATTGCTTACGTGCTAAGTGCTTGATGTGTGTAAGATTTGCGTGTGGGATGTTAGAATACATTATATTACATAGAATTATGTATCGTATTGTATGATGTGTGTATCACCTAGACGGTAATGAATTATGAGATGATGTAATTTGAAGTATATTAATGTATTCAGATTTCTTTATAAACAATGTGGTTGATATCAGAGGTGTCTGTTGCATCCCGTTTACGTTTCCGCTGCGGTTACGGGGTGTTACATTATGCCATCGCTTATCCTTAGGTTTCAATAAACTTGGTGTCAAGAGTTCAGAAAATAAGCATAATCTCCTTCCAGTTAGGGCATACCTGCCACGTAGAACCATCTTTAAAAAGAAGAAATATCGGAAACCGGAAAGAAATCAATTGTTGAAAATGTTTGAAAATATTTGTTTTAGGCATAATCCTTGGACTTTGTGTGTGCGCTTGTGTATATGACGCGTAAATGAATTGACAATAATAAAATAATAAGCATATGCATTGAACAATCATATATGGCCCACATAATTTCAATCATACGACCCTAAAGTAATAAAAATAAGCTATAACCAACTAGAACACTACGTCTAATATCGTATCTTATAGTCAAAGTCTGATACCAATCCGTAACACCCCGACTAAAGCAGAAATGCCTGAATGTGGCATACATATTGCTCAAAACACATGTGACAATGTTATCATTAATTGCTTTAATATTCAAAATACACAAGTTCGAAAGTAAGGAAATATATGAAAAGTAAAAACAATGAAACAACTTGTCCATTTATTTAAATATCCTAAGCTTTAATGTCTTCACCATTTCATTCTCTAAAGAGTGTACATGTAGCATACATATAAAATAAAGTCAATTAATTGAATAGTTGGTGAGTTCACACAAGTTTGATATAGATACATAAAAATAATACAATTCCATGAAACTTAGTGTAGTAATAGCACAAGCAATGTCTTTTCCAATTGATAACAACCAATGTACTCTGATCGGGGGTCCCTTTTCCGTTCATTACAACAACGTCTTGAGTGCAAAGGGGGGCGTATGATCATACTTATTGAGGAAACCATTAGAGCGTAATCTTTGAGCAAGTAAGCAAGTAAAAACATAAGTCCATGATAAACAAATTATAGTTTAAGAATACGAAGCGAAGTAAAACTAAGTATTTTGTTAGGATATGTATGCCACCCCAAAAGTAAAACCGTAAAAAGGGGTGTGAGAAACTCACCTTGAAATTGAAGCTAAACTTGAAATAAAATCGAAAGCGAGTTAACGAAACCTGTTAGTACATTGTTTTGTCGTCTCGGTCTTTGTTTCACTATGTAATTTATATTTATTAATGTAAAATGTCTTTTTGGTAATTGCTAGTCCATTCATTAAGATTATATGGCCATTCGTTAAGTATGTTTAAAGAATGAGTCTTTACGCTATGTTGATTAGCCATTCGTTATGGATTGTATAACAAATGAGTCTATACACTATTATTTTGTACCATTTGTTAAGTTTGTTTAACGAATGAGGTATAACGAATCACTCATTCGCTATACTTTAAATCCCATTCTTTATGGAATGTATAACGAATGGGTATCGTCTTCTATATATTGCATGTACCTGATTCTTAAATTAAGAATTGTGAATTATTTTTATCAAGTGTCCTTACTCTGGCCAATTACTCTCTCAACACACACACAATTCATCTAACGTATTCAATCACCTATAGTATATCAATGAACTAGATCCATAAAGTACGAATCGAAATTGTTACGTCCGTAATAGGTTTCTCAAGTGGTATTAGAGCCTAGACGTCCTATTATTAAGGTGAATTGATGTTAATTGATATGAATTGATGAGAATTCATATAGTAATTGTTAATGTTTGAGTTCTGAAACTGTTTTGATTAATTTTGAATCAATTATCATTGTGTATCGGATAATTGAGGTCAAATTGATTGTAATACAGTTCGTAATCAGGTCTGCAAGTTTCGTGTTAGTTTAATTGGTTAATTGATGTTGGATTAGTTGGAATTGAGTTTTTTTGGATTTTACGGAACATAGTGTATAGTGAATGGTTTGATTGATTTTGGAGGAGATTGGATGAGAATTGATGGGTTGGATTAGTCAGGGTTTGTTCAAATTGTGATTACGAGTGATTTAAGTGTTTGTTTGTTAGTTTTGGTGTTGAAATGGATGAGTAATACATGATTAATTGTGGTTTGGATTTGAGTTTGGATCTGGAGATTTGAAGATCTGGAAATCTTGTTGAAGATTTGAAGGATCCATTTGTTACGTATAACGACTCATTCGTTATGCTGTAGCTGATCATTCATTATAGGAGCATAACCGTTTTGACACGTGGCAGGTTGTTGTAATGGATCATTCATTCGTTGTAGCTCATTCGTCATCAAATACCATTCGTGACAAACTCATTCGTTATCAAGATCCTTATTCGTCAAGCGTATTCGTTATGCTATTCGTGTACTCATTTGGGTGCTGATTTGTTTGCTTGACTGATCATTTGTTACTCAATTCGTCATTGGATCATTCTTATGAATAGGAATAATTCGTTACTCAGAAACTAGTCATTCGTTATAGCTATTCGTTATCCATTTGGTATCATTCGTTACAATCATTGGTGATACCATTTGTTGCCAGACTCATTCTCATTCGTTACCATAACCTTATACCATTTGTGTGACTGGTCATCATTCGTTACCAGCATCATCTTCATTCGTTACCAGAAGTTACACTTTTCACCCATAAGTTTAAAATTTGGACACTTTGTAACCTAAACTTTGAATTGTTGATCATTTAATCACGTATTTCTAATATGGCTACCTATTACGCATTAGCATCTCAGAATATAATGACGCAGTAGATGCTCCACCTAGACGCAGAAATCGGTTCACATTCCAAATGTCCCCGACTTATGAAATTCGGTGATTGTGCTAAGTGGGAACCGAGATTCAGAGCACATTTGGGATCTGTGTATCCTGATTGCTCTAGATGTGTTGATGATGTTTATAGCGTATGATGCTTGGTGATGCAAGTACATGTTATTAACCAAAGGCTTATAATGCTTATACTCAAGTAGAGAAAAAAGCTTTAGAAATTAAGACCAAAGAATACTCTACCTTGACCATGGCTTCACCAGATAATATTTTTCACAAGGTGGGAAGTATTAAAATCTGTGCTTCTTTATTTCAAAACATCAAGATGAGAAGCATGTGTAATACACAAGAAATTTAAAAGGTGGTGCTAAAGTTTCAATTTAGAAATTTCTGGTTGTTGACTGGAGAGACAGTTGAAGAGATGTTAACCAGGTTTAATCATTTGATTGCTGAAATGACAAAGCAAAAGATGGAGCCAACTCAATCAGATCAGATTGATACTATCAAGAATGCATTGCCGAATTCTTATTCTACCTTTCTACTTGTGCTAAAAGAAAATAACTTTTTCAAAAGTGAAGTTTTAACGGCAATGGATTTCATGCAGAAAATCAAAGAAAGAGAGTATGACATAAGGTGTCAAAAATCGTCAAAAGATAACCAAGATCCGACATTGTATGGAGGATCTCTACCATTAAGCAGAACAACAGCTCCAATCAATGCTTTTCTTTCTCAAAATTCTCAAGAAATGTCATCTTCACTTAATGAACAAATGCCAAATGTTTGTTTCATGGCATCTGGATCAAATACAAACTCTAGTGGGTCAAATAGTTATGGTAGTGCTTCAACTCAACCATCAAATGTGAACATAAAAGAGGCAGAATAACATTTTTCTTTTCTAAGTGCTTTTATGAGTTCGTATGAGAACTTAGTGTATAATAACATGAACTTTTGTATTAGATAGAAAATATATATATATATATAATTATTATTATTATTATAACAATAACAATAATAATAATAATAATAATAATAATAATAATAATGGAACCTGGATGAGTTCACATGTTTAAGCATATGTGTACTATTTAAAAATTCAATCATCATCTAGATCAGTTTGTTTCAAATTCAAACGTGTCTAATATATTGGGTGAACTCCGGAGCCTCGTTCCTTCACCAACGACCTCGTTATAAATTGCCAACAAACTCCATCGCACCTATCTATCATCTACTCTCATCACACCTATCTCCACCTCCGTCACTGTGACTCCACACTGTTGCTGTTACAAGTGGCCATTGGCGACTCCATTGCCGACGAACCGTCATGAACCAACCACTTAGCGATCTGAGTTATTCATATTTCGCCATATTAGGTAATAAATAAGAAAACCTTATTTTAAGTTAACTAGTTTGTATATCTTGGTTTAATGGAAATTTTTACAACACTAAGTTTCATATCCCAACGCGAACGCCACCACCTTCACGTATAGTGTACTACTAGCGATCGCTGCAAGTCAAACGCAACCGGCGTCTTCGTTAGTTTGCATCTAGGTAAATTTTAAACCCATTGTGAATTCTTGTTACATATTAGTTCACCGTGTCATCAGTTAAAATCTGATGTCAGTTGTTAATGGTGTCCTATCATAGTTCCGCTGACGTATTTCTTGCACCGCCTCTCGTTTCAATTTCCCGTAAGCACTGACCGTTCGATTTCAGAGTTCTTTTTTCTCTTCGAGTAAGGTACCCGGATCAACCCAGTTTTTTCTTTCTAATTATTTACACGAATATTAAGTTATTAATTCATTCCGATGGCATACAGTCACCGTTCATACAATCACCGTCTCACGCAACGCTTACTACCACAATTATTCCCGCTTCCGTTTAGCTTCCCTTCGGTTATTGAGGTAATTGTTACCGGTCTGTCGATGAATACTTGTACTAATACCGTATATAAAATCCTTGATTTCTTCTGGTGACTAACACGTTAATTATTCAAAGATTTGATTTACAAATAACATAATCATGCAACGATTTCAGTATAACAGGAGGTTGATTCGAGACACATAAAATTGTTAATGCGACATGGTTCTTGGCTTTTAATGCATGTGCATGTGCATGTGCATGTGCAGATTGACAAATTAATAATAATATATCTATAGTAATACTAAAGCAAGTAAAAGAGTTTTGTTAGTTTTAATAATTATTTAAGTTATTGTATTGTAATCATGTCTCTTTATTTAATGAATGAGTAATCTATATGGACGCTTATAATTTTTATAATAAACAGCTAACAATTTGTCGATGAATTATAAAAGAGAGTTGTCGAGGAAATCAACCCATGTAAAATTAAATTCGTATATTTAATTTCAAACTATAAATAAATGTAGGTGTTGGTACGTCTTAACCCGACTCAACTTTACTTGTTAGCTCATCGACTATTAAGGTATGGTTTTCGGTTTCTTTCACTCATAGTATTAATAATATTCCGTTACTTCGTAGTACGGATTGTGTTTTTCTTCACTCAGAGTATTGGTTCAATTTCCATTTTATATTCGATGTCCGTCACTTTATAGTGCGGATTTTTATTATCTTTCAGTTACAAATTGGGTTCAGTATATTCACATGATATGTTTATATAAATTTTAAAGCATGCAATAGGGTATATATTTTGTGTTCATTGTTGCATGTTCCGGTTTGAATATATTTAGTTATATGACTTTAGCTTCAGTACTCTGTTACCCGAGCATTTATAGCTTGTCGTTAGGGCGTCAACGACATGGCACTAATCGTGATAGTGCGTAATCAAAGTTCACGGCGTCTCTGATGGTTCTTATCTAGTACCTTGGCCACTTAGAGGCGTATAGATCGATCTTAGTTCTGACTCCTCACTTCTGACTTCTGTTTGAGATGGAACAATATGTGCACGCCACCCACACCGCCTCTTTGGTGCATGGACTAACTAGTTGTGTACCCCTGCGTTTAGGCTCTGGGTGTTTCTGTATTACACGACCTATTTATTATAACATCATAGTCGTGTAGTTTAGTATTTATATATGTCTCATTATATTTCTGGTCTGTTTTAATATGTCTGTTGCTTTATGTATGTCCGCCTTTACCTGTACTATTGTTCTTTCTGATACTGGGCAAATTTTTGGCTCAGCCGTATTTTCTTGTTTGTGTCTGTCTTATTTGTTAACGGGTAATTAGGGAAGTCGGGAAAATCATTGATGAGGGTAAAATGAAGCTCAAGAATAAGGACTTGATTTATTTTCTTTTATTTCAGCATTTAATAAATTTGACTTAGAATTTTCTTTCGGTTTGTTTTTAACTCATTGGTTGCCATGGGATTCTCTTCATTTCTTTTAAATGGATTATGTTTGGTTTATGATATATGTAATAGTGACACGTCAGCCTGTTTCGGGTTGGGGTGTTACATGGTGAGTGGTAAAATTGACACGAGTGAGCTTACTGACGAAGACTACATGAACAAATCGATCCAGATGATTTGGAGCTTATGGACTTGAAGTGGAATATGGCTATGATAGTCAGAAAAGTCCAGAGGTTTATGCAAAGAACAGGAAAATATTTACTGACTCTAAACAAGAGAGTGGGATTTGATGAGCTAAAAGTGAGATGCTAAAATTGTCAGGACTTTGATCACTTTGCCAACGAGTGTGACAAACCAAAGAAAGAATAACTAGACCCCGTAATCAAGATAGAAGCTCGGGAAAGAATTTTAATGATTCAAACGAAAAAGCTTCTGGTGGAGGTACTTCCAAGCCTGCCGGTTCACAAGCAATGCTCATGGCAGATGGAATTCATTGGAATCAAAGGTTGTTGGGTAATGGTAATGGTAATCAAGCAAATCTTGCTTTGTTTGACTATGTTGAGAATTTTCAAGATGCTCAAGGTGAAGGATTAGCTACCGAGAATGAATCAGAGACTGAATCTGATTATGATGTCTCAATCAACACGCAGCCAAGTTCTTTTGCATGTATGGCCAAAATCGACAAGGTTAGTCGTATCTCTGGTTTAGATATATCTGAAAATTCATCTGATGATTCAATTAAGTTAACTGAAAATGTTTATGTAATGATTGTGAGGAATTAAAGTCTAAGTTTGACTTAATTCATGCTCAAAACGAAACATTACTGAAAGAACTTGTTGTAGTTCAAGATAACTATAGACAATCCTCAGATTTAGAAAAGAAATCAAAAGATAAAATTGAAGAGTTGTCTAATAGTAATCATGATCTGAAAGCTGAACTTTCAGGAAAACCGATCATTGTTGACAAACAATATCAAGAGATTCTCAAATTGAGAACCAAAATTACTGAACTTGAAAATGTAATCCTTGACTTAAAGAATAAGTTGGTAAAGTTTCAGAATTTATCTTTTCTTTTTAAATGAAATAATTGAGGTTTCGGGTAAACAAAAGGGATCAAAACATGATTAGGATTTGTAGATGTTCCTTCACCATTTTCTAATGACTATTCGCACAATCCAATTACTGGGAAAGAAGAAAATGTGGTTAAAACATCTAAAACTGAATCAGTCGCTAATATGGAAAAACAAACACAAATTTCTCAAGAAAAACCAACTTATCATTAATCAACTCAAGGATCTCATATTCAAAGAAACAAAGTGTTTGTCGAGAATGTTGAACAGGTTGTGATTGAGGACGAGTTTGAACCTCAAAACATATACAAAGAAAAGAATATTCCACATTCTAATCACATTTTATGTGAACCTCATGAATTTGAGGAGGCGGTGTATGGTTCAAATGCATCTAAGACTAACAACTCAAAGATTAAACCTAATAAATCATAAAAACCAACAATTTCTGATGAAGATTTAATGTGATTCGTTAATCCTTCTTGTGGTAATGTAAACACAAGTCGTGTGTTTAAATTAAAGGGTGTAAACATTGTTTTTGTAGAGACATACATTCCCCTACACTGATCAAGCCAGAACTGATCGAGAGTGTCTTTCAGAATGAAACTTCAAGTTTACATGATCTTGAACAAGCTTTTGCAAGATCTAAATCGTTAAACAAGCCAATCATTAAGCCAAGTTTGAAACAACATTTAAAAACTGTTAAACCTATAACATTTGTTAGTTCTAGTAGAACCGGCACTTTACAAAGTTTCTCTAACTGTTCAAATTTGGATTTTTACAAAAAGAAAAAGGCTATGACTTTTGACGATTTGCATAATGTTAAAGCTTCAAGTAATTCATGTCAATCCAATGTTACAAAATTATCTGTTAAACCACAACGTGTGTTCGTTGATATGAGAACCTACTTTTTATGTGGTGAACGTGGACATGTTATAAAAAATTATGGATCAAGGAAATTGAAGAATGTCAATCCGGTTACGAAGGAACAACCCAAAAAGATTCCTGTGGTTAAGGAGATTCTTAAGAGACCATCGTCTCAAGTTAACGAGACTCACATAATGTATCATAATGTGAATCCACGAAAGGTGGTTCATGTTACTGATAACATTGTTAAGTTAAAACCCAAAGTGTTTTTACCTTCACAACCACTTTGTACAAACTATCACACAAATGTGATTAAAGATGCATATCTGAGACGTAAGTCAAAGAGACCCTTGACTTATTCATAGGTGCATAAATCACAATTGGGGCCTAAAGTGATTAACTATTCTGATGAAAAGAAAAAGGTGCCCAAGAGTGAGGCATGGGCGCCTTTTTGGTCAAATTGTATTTCTTGAAATGTGCAGAGTTTATCCAAAACTATCTCGGTAGAAAACTATTCTGATGAAAAGAATATTCAAGGGTGTTATGTGGCTTTTGCGGGTAATTCAAGAGGCATGATAATCAAGGAGGGTGATGTGTCAAACGGTAGTATTACGTTTGAAAGGGTAAATTATTGTGACAAGGTGGATCACAATTTGCTGAGTGTTTCTCAAATTTGTGACAAGAAGTATACCACCGTGTTTACCGATAAGGAATGCATAATACTCAAACCAGGATATGTCATTCTAGATGATATGGTGGTTATGCGTTCTCCTAGGTCGAATGATATTTATGTACTTAACATGAGTATTAAAGTATCGACTTCGACTTCTGTTGAAACATGTTTTATCTCTAAAGCAACAAGTAAAGACTCGATTATGTGGCACAGGCGTATGGGTCACATTCATGTTAGAATGATGAACCATCTTATAGTAAATGATTTAGTGCAAGGAGTTTCACTAAAACATTTCAAGTTGCACGATCATTGTGTTGCATGCAAGAAGGGCAAACAGAATAAGAAGTCGCACCCGACGAAGTTATTTAATTCCATTGATACTCCTTTGGAACAACTTCATATGGATTTGTTTGGTAATATGAATCATGCGAGTATTGATAGAGACTGGTACTGTTTAGTCGTGACTGATGACTATTCGAGGTACTCAAGAGTGCTATTTATGAGTTCTAAAGATCAGACACCGAGTCTTGTGCAAAATTTAATTACCAAGATCGAATCACTTTACAAGCATAAGGTGGGACGCATTCTAAGTGACAATGGTACGTAGTTCAAAAACACTATGTTGCTGAACGAAAGAACTGAACGTTGATTGAAGCAACAAGAACTGTTAGCAGACTCAAAGCTTTCTGTTCAATTTTGGAATGAAGCTCTGAATACTGCTTGCTACACGCTCAATCGTGTTCTGACAGTTAAGAAGCTACAAAGCACAATTTATGATGTAACATCCCGTTTTCTCGTTTCAGTTAATGAAATAAAATATGAGTTATTATGAGTTGGGCTAGTGTTGGGTTAAATAGATATGGGCTATGGATTTGGATTAAAAAGAAAGGAAGGAAAGACCATGGGCTTGAGCCCATGACCCATAGTATATAAATCATATTTATGCATTAATCCATTCATTTTCACTAACTCCATACACCATAAAAAACACACACTTAGCTCTCTCTCATCGTACTCTCTCTCTCTCTCTCTCTCTAGCTGAAATCACCAAGAGAAACCGAGAATCAACCCGAGGTAAGGATAGTATGATATTGTATAGATCCAAACCCGCTAGATTTAGTCGCAAAACGACGAGCCGACACCCTTAAACCATTAAATTAACGAGATCCGGGTAGAATCGGGTATAAACCGATCAGAAGATGAGCTTAGGGGTCATCCTAGCTCAAATCTGGATCGAACGGGACGAAAAACGGTGGAAAAATAACTGAGATCTCGCTTTTCATGCGAGATCCCGGTTTTCCGACGACGGCGCCGGAAAAGCGTGTATGAGGTTGAAAAGAATGTCATAACCCTAACCCTAATTTGTTATGGAAAACTAACGAATTAACGGTAATTCGTTAACGAAAAGATAACGAATAAGCCTTAATTTTTTATGCCAATTCGTTAAGGAAAGATAACGAATTAGGCTAACGAACTAGGATAACAAATCAGATCATGTAAGATACTGAATCAGATAACGAATCAGGTTATTCTTTACCCACCAATTCGCTATGTGAAGGTAACGAATCAAGTCATGTTCTGATAACGAATCGGAAGGACGAACCAGATGATGACAAGATAACGAACTAGGGTAACGAACCAGACCATGTTGAGATAACGAACCAGAATAACGAATCAGCTAACGAACTATATCATGAAAGATAACGAATCAGGCTTAATTCGTTATGGCAAATGTGTTAGCGAATTAAATAATAGTTTAAAATCCTAATGAAAAATGTGTTAAGACGGTTAATGAAAATAAAATATTTCCAAGCTGACCTGGCAGTTTAACCCCAGCTAGGGGCGCTGCCCCTGGACCCCTGTTCGTTGATGGGTAATAATTAACTAGAAACACGATATGGGGAGTGATAGTTAAAATGATACATGTAATTGTTATACAGTTAGTCGTGCACAACTCAAGAAAGGAATAACCATAAACGGTGAACGTAACCGCATTCAGGTGAGTTTCTAGCCCTATTTCCTTGTTATGTTCTGTGTGCATACTCGATGTGATAGTTAATACACTTACCTTAAATGATAAGTACCATGTATGATTTATGTGATAGTTATTATGTTATGAATGTGAAGGAAAGCTTGTCGGTACGTGAACAATCTTCGGATATTGCACGTATTGATAAAGGAGGTATGTATATGAAAAATGAATGTGTATGATAGATATATGTACAACATATGAGTATGTATGAATGATTAAAGAAAAGTATATGTATGTTTCGGGTAAGAAAAGACAGTATGTACGAAGATGAAGAAATAAGGGATCAGACCCTAATAATATCTGAGATAGAGAAGAAAGGGATCAGACCCTAATAATATCTGAGATAGAGAAGAAAGAGGGATCAGACCCTAATAATATCTGAGATAGACAGGAAAGGGATCAGACCCTAATAATATCTGAGATAGACAAGAAAGGAATCAGACCCTAACAATATCTGAGATAGACAAGGAAAGAGGCATTAGACCCTAATAATATATGAGATAGAAAAGGACAGTAACTATATAGTATGAAAGTAATACAGTATGAACGTATGTATGAGATTATGTAATGAAAGTAAATTAGTAAAGTAATTATTATGTATCTTCGGATGTATGAATGAAGGTAAGTGTACGTACTGTATGATGTATGATTAACTAGAACTCACTCAGCGCTGCTGACTTTTAGAATGCACGCAGGTGAGTAGGATGAGACAACTGGCTTGAGCGGGGACACATGGCAGAAGAATAAGAGTCTGGCATCTGAAGACTTGTTATGTTTTATAAACAATGTTTTGATTTGAAAGACAAGATGAGTGTTTTAAAACTTGTTATGAATTATTATGTAATGTTTATGAAAGTTTTTATAATCCGCGAAGGTTTTAACTAACTCTGATATAATTGGAACTGTTTTATGAGTAAATCCAACGTCCAATACAGGGCACCGGTATCGGGGCCTTACAAGTTGGTATTAGAACATAATTTCGAGAGAATTAATCATCCTACATGCTTAGACTCAAACAGATAATGAAATTTGAATAAGAAAAAAAAGAATATGTCAGTTTAAGAAAGTCATTTGTCACTCAAGCAAGCTAATTAAAGGTAAAGTATGTGATTAGTTTCACATGTAAAGTAGAATGATGAATGAATGCTAGCTTAATTGCTAGAGAACCACTACAACAAAAAAGGGCTTTTTAGGACCTTTTGTTTGGGACGTTTGTAAAATAGGGTCCTAAAATCTATTTAATAGGACAAATGAACATTTAGGGTCCTTTTACAATATACGTTACAAAACCGGTGTCCTAAAAAGTTATTTAATAGGATGGATGATTCTTTGGAGTCGTATTATCATATAACTTAATAAGACACTTAAATTGTAAATCCTAATAAAGTAATCTATAAGACATATAGTTTTTGGTGTCCCATTAGGTGGTAATGTAATAGGACACTTTATCACTGTAGGTCTTATTATAACATAACTTAATAGGACACTTTGTAGTTAAGTCATAAATGTTCGGTGTTATATGACCTTTTCTAGTCGAAGTCATATAAAAACATAACTTAATAGGACATTTTACATTATGGTCATATAACTTTAACCTTTATAAGATGCATAACCATTGTGGTGTTATTATTATACACCATAATAGGACATTTGATATTTTAGTCATAAAACATCTGGTTTATAGGACGCTTATTCACTAGAGTTTTATTATAACATAACTTAACAGGACACTTGACACTTGAGCCTTATAACTTTAACCTTTATAGGACGCTTAATCATTGTGGTGTTATTATAATACACCGTAATAGGACACTTGATATTGTAGTAAAACATATGTTTTATAGGACGCTTATTCGCTATAGTTTTATTATAACATCTTAATATGACACTTGACACTTGGATCTTATAATTTTAACCTTTACATGATGTCTAACAATTTTGGTGTTATTGTAATACACCGTTATTGGAAGCTTGATATATGAGTATAAAACATCAGTTTTATAATACGTTTATTCGCTAGAGTTTTATTATAACATAACTTAATATGACACTTGACACTTGGGTCTTATAATTTTAACCTTTACATGACGTGTAACCATTTTCGTAATCTAATTTGATAAATTATTGTATATAACATAACATAATATATGTAATCTAATTTTTTTTATAATCAATCTATATAATAAAAGAGTGGATTTTTCACCAAATTTCTTTAAATTGCCACGTGGCATTCTCAACCTCAATGTTCTCCACATGGAATTTTATAATTATTTCCTTTCATTAATAAACAACCTGATCAATTTAACCATTTAGGCCATACCCTAGAAGTTTGTCAATGTCCACCGGCGGCCTATCATCAATCTTGCTTCATTCTTCAACGATTTTGGTATTAACGCCTATCAATCATCAATCTTCTTACTTCTTTAACGATTTTGGTATTAACGATTATGGTTAACCCAAAAGTTTATTTAAAGAAACTATTTTACATATAGTGCAACATCGAAACATCGTCTTCAAGTTCAAAGGTATTTGCAATATCCGATTCATCTAACACTACAAAAAAAATGTCATTTAGTGACACACACTTTTAATGACATTTAGCTTTTGTGCCACTATTTTAAGTTTTAATGGCACTTTGTGTATGACACATTTGCTCAGTACACTTGTGACATTTAACATTTGTGTCATTAAATTTAGGTTATAATGACACTTTGCGTATGCATACTTGCTTAACACACACTTTTAGTGTCATTTAGTATTTACTTGGCACTATGGGACACCTTTTTTTTTGAATTTTATAACTTTATTATATTAGTTCACTAAAAATTTAACCATGCAACACAAACTTAGACCCAAATATACGATGAGTAACAGTTGCATCAAACAAACGTAAAACAATTATGCAAGATTATGACATATCTCATCAGTCGATAACATCAAAATTACAATTACTAGATGCCCTATAAACAATCTAAAACTCCACTTTTGGTTGATCTTTATAAACTCTCACCTAAACACTCATGTTAATCCAAATTTCTCACATTAGACTTGGTGAACCTGTGGAAATGAGAATGCATCAACTTAGCAAGCTACATAATATGGTACGCTATAATCTGAACTGTTGGTTGAATAAATATTGAAGGTAAAGTAAATTGTTATTCATAAACGATCCAATTGATATTTTCCTGTGTAAGAATAACTCAAACGTCAAGAGGCTAATAGTAAGTTTACCTTAGACTCAAGTAACTATTGGTTGCTTATCTGGATATTTAAGCCTGCATGTGTCATCAAATACAAGTTACATTGATTGATCATCACAAATGACATGTATTACAAAATAAATTTGAATCTATAAACTAAGCCAAAGTTCAGCATGATTAAAGAACAAAATAATGTTTTAAGTTTATTTTACTAACTATAAACACATTATTATGGATGTTGATTCTAAAAGCAAGCTACAAACAAAATGTGGTTAATGAATGTCAAACGTAAAAGTACCCTCACAAACTCACCCGAGATTTTCAATCCCTCAAATGTACCACCGACTTAAAACATATATCGGTCGATCTTTCACAAGTTGATGTTTTGGAACACTATTAGAAGCATAAAAAAATGAACATACTCTCGAATTGTTTATATAATATCTAATCAGTTTATTCTAGATGATTTATCGAAAGAGGGTGATTCAAACCATACATACATAAGTGTCTTATAAAAGTAGCCAATGAACGCCGTAAACGTTGCAGGTCTGCAGAAGATTTAATGCAATCAGTTCTATGTGTATCCTTACAAGATAAAAAATTCAATATCAAGGAGCTTAAGATGGATTATACCACACCTTGTAAACTCAAAAGCAACTTCATTTGAAATAAATTGCAAGCTCGCCATTCAAAATACATCAATGAAGCAAAGGTAGCATATGACTAACTGTATAGAAACAAATTGATTTGAATAATCAGCAAGTTAATTCAAAATCCTACCTAGCCAATTATAAATCCTATTTCTATACAATTAATAAATAGCAATAATGAAAAAAGTGAAAAAACCATCCTATAAGTGCATTAAAATCATATCAAAACTCTAATAATCACAAGAGCAACTCAACTTTGCATAAAGATGTACCAGGAAATGAATTTTTGAAAACAGAAACAAAATTCATGCACACACATGATTAATACCCAAAAAAACATATGTATAAACTCAAAAGCAACTTCATTTGAAAATAAATTGCAAACTCGCCATTCAAAATTCATCAGTGAAGCAAAACATCAAACATGTTAAAGTTGAAATTTCTAAAACATAGAACTAGCAATTGCAAAGGTAGAAAACGCGATTGAATTGTAAATTAGAAAAAAAAAATGAAAGTAACCTAAGATGGTGTAGATGTAACCTGGTGGTTATCGATGAAGAGGAACCGCAGGTTGAGCACATATGGCTGAGAGGTAAATCGCCCCTTTCTCTCTGGAATCCCCAACTAAATCTCTCAAAAAAACATTAAATAATAAGGAACAAAATGGAGGGGAATGAAATTTAGGGGGGGATAAACGAGGGAACGAGTTTATGTTAAATATGTGGAGGGAATTTTGAGGGAGATAGTTACGACAGTAGGGATGAGATTTTTTCCAGAATATCCGTACCTGTATTCGTACGTGTCTATTAAGTATGAGAATTGGTGTCTAAAATTACTGATTATAGGTATGGATACTTTCGGGTATAGGTACAGGTATTACCCCTGGTACCCGTTTAGAACATGTAGGGCTTTTATTAGGTTTCTAACACTCGTGACTTAACTTTCAAGCGAGATTTTCAAAACGTAATATATATTAGTTCAATAAGTTCATTCTCAATCTATATGTATATATTCATATATTGTCTATACGTATATTTTTATTTAATGTATTTGTATTGTGTATATCATTAAATAACATGTATTAACTTTATCTCTTGTTTTTTCTATAGAAATTGAGAAAACAATAAACAAATAAAAGAAAAAGGGGGAATGGAAATATGACTGGCGAAGATTAAACGAATGTTGAGTTTCTTTGTATAACTTAATTTTGTTTTAAACATTTTGATACTTTTTTTTTTATACTTTGCATGTTTTGATATTCATTACTTGATTTTGAATGGTCTTATATTATGGTTGATTTATTTCATTTTTAGTTTTGGTATTATGTTTTGCTTCCGGTATTACAGTTTTGGTTGTGGTATTACGGTTTTGGTATTATAGATGATTGGTCGGTACCGTACCATTACCTAGTTTAGTTGATATTTAAAAAAAAGAACAGATGGGTACCAAAGCGAGTACTGTGACATTCATCAAAATTCAAATCTCGATTTGTATTCGTGTTGTAAACTTTTAATATGTGAACCCGACTCAAAAATTTTTTAGAGCTTTATTTATTTATTATATAATATTATATATTTCGATCACCAATAAATCGATGTTTTGTCATATTATAGTGTCGTTAAATAACATAAAGGGGTTCAAACTGATTTTCGTAAACTCGTTCCAAGCTTTGGAAACCTTTTAAACTCATATTACACATTTATAGAAACTTGGAGGGCTTTTATTGTAATTATGTATCATGCATATAAAAGGAAAAAAACCCTAAACCTAAACTAAAATCACCAGCCGCCACACCCCTTCCTCTCTCGCAATTCCGGTGACCGGAATAGCTCCGGCGAGCTCCGGCGACGTCCGACACCAGCTCTGGCTACCCATCTCCCCCTTCACCGACACCACCACCCCTCACCATCACCTCCTGGCCACTTCCCCTTTCCCCCTCGACTTTCCGGCGGCCGGACACCACCGCCGTGGGCCTCGGTGCACCGCCTCTCTTTCTCACTCCGTCACCCTCTCCCTCCCTCTCTATCCGTCGCTCTCTGTCCCTCTCTACACATTTTTCCGGTGACCGGAACAAACCGGCCACCGGTGTGTCGCTGTCCGGTTCACCCTCTCCGGCTCACTCTCTCTCCTCGACATCTCTATCTCTCTCGGCTCTCTCTCTCTCTCGCTCTCTCTCTCTCTCTCTCTCTCTCTCTCTCTCTCTTTCTCGTCATCTCTCTCTGTCTCTCTTCTCTTTCTCTCTGCTGTCGTTTTCCGGCGCACCTCAGGTGGCCGGATTTGGCCTCGGCGACTGCTGTTGCTTCGTCTCCAACGGGTCTCGGCTCAGTTTCTTCTCGGTGTAGAGCCACGACCATATGGACAGTTAATAGGTAAATTATTTTGGGCGTTGGTGTTATCGGTTTTCGCTTATCATTCTTTTTCAGATCCAAGTTGTTAATAATAATTTTATTTATCGTTTATATTGTTGAAACGAGTTGGACGGGTATGAAGTTGGTTTGTTTTGGGTAAAATATAAACGATCGGGTAATGGATATATTAAGTTCTTATGGGTTTAATTATCTTGGTTTCGTTTTGGGTGGTACGTTAGTTAACAAACTAAAGGTCTCGGGTTCGAGTCTCATCCTTGCCGATTTTGATAGTATCTTTTCATACTATAAAATTTATTGTTACTACTAATACTAATATCGCTACGTAAAGATTATTATTAGTATTATTACATATAACTTACTATTATATTTATTTATCATTAATTATTATTATTATTATCATTATTATTATTATAAATATTTAAGTTATTATTATTAATAAAGACCATATTATTATTATTTATTAAAAGTCATATTTCAATCATTATTTATTAACAATAATATTATTATACTTATTTTGTGAATTCGTTTAGAAATCGAACCAACATCAAGTATTGTATCATTATTTACTATCAATATTATTTAATATTATTAATATTTTTATCAACAATACTTTAACTAATACCAAGACTTTTATTCTATAACTATTATTATTAGTATTTTTAATAATAATTATTGTTATAATTATTATACTATATTAGTACTATTAGAAATAGTTATTGTTATTATTATTATCATTACTATATTATCATTAATAATATTATTATAAACTTTATTACCTATTCATTTTTATAAAACCGAACTCTTAAATTAAGTCCGTCTTGTTTCTATTTTAATATTGGTTTAGCTAATTAAAAGCCCAATAAAATAATATTATTTTATTTTAATTATCAATTTAGCATGAGTCCCTAATCATTAACAAATTAACCGATAATCCGATTAACAACCGAACATTCTCATCCAATATTTCAAATGTAGTTTCAACTAAAGTTCAAGTTCATTAATATATTTTATTATTCGTTTTCATTTAGCTTTCAAGTCGGATCTGTTAGTCTACCGTTCGAGCTTCATTTATTTGCCTAATTAGTTCTCAGTTCATCAATCGAGGTGAGTACTTTCATACCCCTTTTTCCATTTTTCGTTTTGGGGTGACATTTCATACTTATCAAACTAAATGCTTTCATTACTCGAATCTTTAAACCCACAAACGTGATTTTATACTCTACTTAAATAATTGCTCAATTTGGTGTTCTATGCTTACATGCTTATATGCTTATGTGTTTACCGCTTTTGGAAGGTTGATTCATAAAGTCGTGAACTATTTGGTATTCTCTTATAGCACGGTGCCGTTAATGTATTCTTATTAACGACCTCATGAAATCCGAATCTATTTATAGACGGTGCCGTTAATGTATTCTTATTAACAACCTCATATAAAAATCCTGAACCGTCTGGTATTCTCTTATGGCAGGTGTCGCTAGAGGTGTTCAAAAAAACCGGTTACGGAACCGGTTTGGCCGGTTCAACCGGAAACCGGTTTTTTAAAAACCGGTTTTTTTAAAAACCGGTTTGACCGGTTTACGTAACCGGTTTACGTATCGGTTATACGTTTTGGAGCCAAAACCGGTTTTATAACCGGTTTTTTTTATAACCGGTTTTTTTTAATAACCGGTTATTAAAAAACCGGTTAACCGGTTTTTAAAATAACCGGTTTATTACCGTTATAAAAAAAACCGGTTAACCGGTTTTTTAATAACCGGTTAACCGGTTAAACCGGTTTTCGAACGTTACCAAACGGCTTTATAGCCGTTTTTTTTTTTTTTTGACCGTTTTTTAGCCGTTTTTTTTTTGTTTTTTTACCATTTTACCCCCACAAACATCTATATATAGTTTAGGTTGGGTATTGGTTAGATCACACTTGATTATACAACTCCAAACGCTCTAAACGTTTATTTCATACGCGATTATACAACTCCAAACGCTCTTCTTTCGTAGTCGTTTATTTCATACTCGAGTATACCACTCTTAATTCGTAGTCGATTATCATGGCCTCCCAAAGTGCTGCTTCATCGGTCAACATGGGTGCCTCGAACACGGGAGAAACCGTCGTTCGGGTCATCCCCACGAAACGAAACCAAGATATTTGGCAACATTTCGACCTATGCGAAATGTCTAACGGAACCCAAAAAGCTAGATGCAAACATTGTTTGAAGTTTTATAACAAAGAAGCAAACTCCAGTTTAAGAGCTCATGTAGAAAAGCCCTCTTGCAAGGTCTTGAAGGACGAATCCGGAAGTAGTTCGCAGCCGGAGATGACGAATCAAGGAACGGTGTTTACGTACGACCTTGAAGCGGTACGTCAACAGTTTGGCAACTTTGTGATTCAACAATCACTTCCTTTCAACCACTTCGACAACCCTCAATTCACGGAGATGATGCAAAAGTATGTTCAACCACGCTACCAACACGTAAGTCGTTCGACCCTTAGAAGAGATTGTCTTAAAGCATGGAAAAACGCTAAATCCGAACTAATTTCATACTTTTCAAACTTACAAACTGGTGTGAACTTAACAACGGATGTGTGGTCGGTACCTAATGGTTCGCCCGACTCATACATTTGTGTGACGGCTCATTGGGTTGACCCCCGGTCGTGGCAAATGATGAAACGAACCGTTGCGTTTCAATTGTTTGATTACCCGCACACGGGTAGAAATATTTTTAAACTCTTGGATAAAGTCATTCGACAATACAAGATTGAAGATAAAATCTTTTCAATATCGTTTGATAACGCGTCCAACAATACGGCCGCGGTTGGCCATTTAAAATTAAAGTATAAACCTATCTGTGATGGAGCGTTTTTTCATAGCCGATGCATTGCACATATTATCAACTTGGCCGTGCAAGATGGGTTAAACGTGATCGAAACGCAAAGAAACAATTTTAAAAGAATGTTACGAGATGTTTTTAGCAACAATTCAACATTTTCAAGATACAAAAAATTTTGTGAAGAAGCTAACTGTCAATGGTTGGGGCCTAATTGGGATTGTCCAACAAGATGGAACTCGACTTGTGAAATGTTTGAGAAAGCCATCCAACAAAAACAATCGTTAATTGCGTTTCATCAAATTTTGTCAAATAGGGGTAAATGTGCACCGTACGATCCTAGAAACTGGTTATTGATTGAGATCGTTACGGAGGTTCTTCAAATTTTTAAATCTTGCACAACTAGTTTATCCGGGGTTTACTATCCAACAAGCCCCATTGCTTTACCAAAAATTGCTGTCATGTGCACAAAGTTGACTGAAATTCATTGTAGGGGTGCACCTTATTTTGATATGGGTGCAAAAATGAAAGAAAAATTTAGAAAATATTTTCAACAACTACCCCCTGTTTTGACCTGTGCGGCTGCGTTAAACCCTTGCATCAATGTTGGTGGTGTTGAAGCTTTAATAGAAAAAATTTGTGATGAGCTAGAGTTAAACGACGATCAAAACCCCCATTATAACCAAACTTTAAAGAATGCTTTCAACACCACCTTGGCAAACATGTATGATGTTTACCTTACAAAACACGGGTCGTCTTCCCAAATTCATGACTCGTTAAGAGCTGTTGCCCAATCCCAATCCCAAACCGACCTTGAAATGGGGATGTACTACATGATTTGGGAAGACGCCGGTAAACGTCAAAGGGTAAACACCCCAAGCAGTGAACTTGGAAGGTATGGTGGTACCAACTTTGTGAAACACATGACTCCGGATGAATTTAGAAGTCTTGATATGCTGGCTTGGTGGAGAGGTAAGGAGGATGAGTTTCCGATCCTCGCCGCCATGGTCAAAGATTTACTAACGGTCCAAGCTTCCACGGTAGCTTCGGAGTCTGCTTTTTCTGTTTCTGGCAGGGTTATATCGATTAGGAGGACTCGACTCACTCCACCAGCTGTAGAGATGTCGATTTGCTACAAGGATTACTTGGACTCTTTAGATAGGGCACAACATCAACGCTCACTCGAGGGGGAAATGGAGTATGAGGCGGCCTTGTATGAAGACGAGGTCAATCAAGGACACACTCAACCAATGACCGATGAAGAAGCCGCGTACGACGATTACCTAAGGAATAGCTCGGGATCGGGTAGCGAAGAAAATGAGTAACAAACATCAACTTGTTAATGTAATCGTGTCTAAGCATTCTTTAATGTTTGTATTTTTGAGTTACGAATATGCGATAACGATTTAATGTTTGTATTTTTAATGTAAAAGCTATAAATGAAAGTTATGTGTTTTTAATCTTCCAAGCAAAGAATGCTAACAACGAAACCCTAAACCCTAAACCCTAAAGCAAAAAAAAAAAAAAAAAAAAAAAAAAAAAAAAAAAAAAAAAAAAAACCGGTTAACCGGTTAGACCGGTTATTAAAAACCGGTTGTAAAAAAACCGGTTTAATAACCGGTTCTAACCGGTTTCTAAACCGGTCCAAACCGGTTTGGCCGGTTTGAGTTTTCATTGACAAAAACCGGTTAATAACCGGTCCGGTTATTAACCGAACTGGTTTTTTTCTGGATAAAAAAAACCGGTCCGGTTAATAACCGAACCGGTTTTTTCAAAAAAACCGATTTGTGCACCTCTAGGTGTCGCTAATGTGTTAGCGATCTCATATTATCCATATTGTTGCTTTTATTTATCGTTTCGTATACAAGTTTTGTGGCTTTTTACTACTATATATTTGTATGCTCAATCTTATGAATTGCTCACCAACCTTTATGTTGACAAACTTTATTTTATGAAATTTTACAGGTTTGACTTTTGTTGACTCGAGGACTTGAAAAACGTAACAAAGACCATTAGGATATTAGTAAAACAACCAATATAATTGTTACTTGCTTACAACTTGTTTGTGTGGACGAGACGTGTTGTTTATTTGATTTGTTGAAATAAAATGAGTTAAATAAATATTGTCACTTTAAATAGTGTCTTGTGTATTTGTCCAATCACGTTGCACCCCGGCATGTTCCGCCGCCTTTGGTCGGAGTGTGACAAGTACCGTACCCATAGTACCCATACCCGCACCATTTAATTCGGGTACGGGTAGGGATACCAAGATTTACTGATTTTAGGTATGAATACTTTCGGGTACAGGTACGAGTACGGTCCCGATCTCATCCCTAGTTACGGGAAATAAAGATGATTGGAGAATCAGAGAATAATTAAATAAAATATGATTATTTAAATGAACCTTAAGAATGAGATAAAAAAAAATCATTCATAATTACATTTTCATGTCCACTTGTATAGGGTTGAAAACGAATCAAACATTTAGTAAACAGTTTGTGAATCGTTTGACGAAAAATACGTTCTTTTAATAAATGAACTAACATGGACAGAGCGTCCATTCGTTCAGTTGTGTTCATGAACATTCGGTAATGTGTACATAAAGATTCGTTTGTATATGTTGTTCATAAAAGTTTTTTTTGTACATTTATTTATTTAATCTAAAGATTTATATTCTTTTATTTTGTACCCCGGCATATTCTCACTCATTGACCATTGCGTGTACTCTTGTAATTACTTATGACCATCACTTACCTATTTCAACCATGATTCACCAATATTGACCATCATTGGTATTTATATTTACTTTAATTAACCTTTACAGATTAATATTTACGATAATTTATCAATGTAGATAATCATACACGATCAATATTTGACCACTGGTGCTAATCAGTTACCTTTATTAACCATCATTTACTATAATCTACAATTTGACGCTAATTGGTTATCATTGATTGAACCTTATGTGTTCGTATTTTTACGTATGACATAATTTGTCTAGTACCAAAGTTATTAGTCTCGAATTAACCCCATTGATCCCCGTTGACTATTTTTAATGCAATTACACTTAACGGCCCATAATTTACATTAATTAAACCAATACTACCCTTAACCATTAGTAGTTAATCGTAATTGAACAAAAGTAACCATGTATGATGGTGGGAATATCTACTAGAAGTAAATAGAGAATTAAAAAAATATATAAAATGGTGGGAAACTAGGCAAATCTTTAACTCTGGTACCCCAAATATCCGAACCCGACCCATTAACCAGCCCACGTTATACTTTTTACTGGGATTTCGATGCCACGTTTGGGTAATTGAATCTCAATCATCGATCCATTTAAAGTTTAAACAAATTAACCCTCAACCGCGTGTCACGAAAACCTCATGTATCCGGTCTCGCGACTTCCTTTGATTCTCTAGCTATACACCATACGAAAACCATAAACCAACCTCCCTCTGTTAATCTTCGCGTTGTATTAAATTAGGGTGTGCGTGTTTTCCGTCAATCTACTCGTCTCTGCGACCAAGGTACCAAAACTTGAAGGTGCTGCAATATAATCACTGTTTAGAAAATTTGAATTCAGTTTGAGTGAATTCTCCTCCTATCCTCTAAAAGTATGTGAGGGAAGTTTGCAAATTATATGGTGGGTTTTTGAGTGGTTGTGAGTGAAAATTATAGGGTTCCGAGAGAAAAGGTAATGATTTTTTGTAAATTTGGGGAAACAAAGTTTACCCCTATTTATTTTTTAATATTTGTTGAATGTGTTGTGAGGAGAGCCATATAAAACTGTAATGATAATGTTTTTTTAGTGTAATTATAGAGATGGGGATGAGGATAGGTTGAGAATGCTCTCGATGTGATTGGAAATTGGTTGACTCATTCCCGCGATTAAAACAATAATAGCCTAGAATTGGATTCGTTAGGCCAAACATACCTCAAGATTTTTAAAGCTAGGAGATTTGTTCATTTTGTTTCCTTATGTTTCTTGATCATGATTTGTGACCCACGCATATGTGCCTTTCTTAAAAATAATTATAGATCCAAAACTAGGAACTTGGTGATGACAACATTCCATGATCATCTCTATGCTAAACACACATAATATGTATTAAATTGATAACCGTATTAATGATTTATACCATGACCACGTCCTTTGAAGGTTTTTACTTTGTGACCTCTGATTCAATGCATAATATATGTTATTGTTTGTTCAATTCCCTTCATCCATAAAGCCTTGAACTCACAAGGTGGACGAGTCGAACATTTTGGGATTTTGGGTAGCTGATCAAGAGAGGTTTGATTTTTTTTTTCTATATAGCAATTGCCATTCATGAATATTGACTTTAATATTTTGTTGTATTTCATCTTTGTTGATGTGATAATTATTTTGTGGTTACGCTTGCTAGGAATGTGGAAGCTCCTTAGAATTTGGTGATCTCGTATACATGGTGCAGTTTTAACGGGTATAAATCCTTCATTATTCAGCTGATTTTTTTCCATGAGCTCTTGTATAGCTTTAGGATGCGATATTTATTGCCATGGTTTACCTACTAAAATTTAAGTGAATTAGTGATTACCAGCAATGATAAAAGGTTTCTTAGAACTTCTCTAAATTGAATACATATTTTAATTTGATCCCGTTGGTTTTATTTTTGCTTTGGATTTGATGGTTTGTAAACAAATTTCTGAATGTAACAAACTTGTGAATGTCCATTGTTTCTTCTCATCATCTTAATGCACAATTTTTTATTTAAAATGAAAGAGGAATCAGTTCATGTAATCAAATATCATCACACTTGAGATATTATTTTCCGCCTTGTGATTAATCGTTGATATACAGGACCTGTCATCTATAACCCTTGACGAGCATTCTCCCATTCAGCAAAGGACCCGTCATCTATAACTCTCGACAAACATTAAAAAATAGAGCAGCTGCAAAGCGGAGGAGAAGGTAAGCCATAGATGACAATCTATCCCCTGATATATAACTATGATTACTATCTGCAACATGTATGCCATATGTTTGATAAGAGATTGTGCATGTTATCTAGTGTGTGCAGTCGCATAGATCTTACTGTGGAGAGACGAGAGGAAATAATCTTTTTATGCTTTTATCGAGTAGTTTTTGTTTTCCTACATTCTTTGACTTTGTGAAAAAACAGTTGTCACTTTTACAACTCGGCTGCTTCTGCTCGTTTTAGTTTGATAGTCTTTTTTTGTCAAATAAAGTGTAAGTATTAGTTTTTTTAACAACTTTGATCCTGTCACAAAATGAATTTGAAAGTTAATAGCATCTGAGTATGTTTAGTTGATACAGGGTTAAAGTCTCTAAAACGGTTATGATTAGTTCGGTTAAACGGAGTGTTAACATACAAAACGCAGACGCAGAACCAAGCTTCCAATCTCTAAAATGCATACACATACCTCCCCCAAGCATCATCACAGTGGCTTGAGGATTCGTCCTAGAAGCTACTGCTTCCGCCTCTCTAGGCTTCGCTCTCGCTCATGACTGGTATATGGATCTCTCTATGTAGTGATCGGCCTTCTAGAAGCTTCGCCCTACCCAAAGGTTCAGGCCGGATTGTAGGAAGTGGGCGAGAAGTTTTTTTATTTCTATGAGAAGCTCTACGGCACCCACGATTCCCTGTAGTAAGTCGTCGGCATATCGAGTAAGTGATGTGATTAAATCATTGCCACGTGGAAGTGATTGGAGTTTGTTTTCTAAGGTATACTTCAATAGTGCTTATGATATGTTCATTTTACACATCATGATCTGTTTTTTTATTACTTGTTGCAGGTGTAGTTTGTCTAACTTTACAAGTAGCTTACTGTCAACTCTTTTCCCGTTTAATTGGGAATAGGTATGATGTGTTTTATTTGCTTGTTTTAAAACTACTTTATTGTATATTTTTTCATGATTATTGTTATTGATTAAGGTTATTGTGCGACACTAGCATTTTCATTTATCTTGTTCCTTGTTTAGGGCTATTAAGTGAATTCACAAGAGGATACGTTTGATTAGTTGGAAGGATACCGGCCGAGAAAATTTATGATGACTCGGGATTTTATGGTGCTTGTTTCTTTTATTGCTTTTAATTTTTTTGTTGAATGTTACAAGAGTTTATGTTGAATAATGTTATAACTTATTTATGTTTAGTGTTTTCGTTATGAACAAGCTTATTTAATATAATGAAGTTATATTTCATTCAATATTTAGATGTCCATAAACGTATCGTAAAATTGTGCGTGTGGACGTTTAAAAAAGGGTTGTATAATATGATTTGTTAGGACTTCGAATTTTTGTCTTATTAAACGTTAGAACATTGTAAAAGTGTCATAATATGTTTTTTTAGGACGTTGTTTAAGTTGTTCATAGACATATTATGAGACCATAAAATTTAGTTTCATAATCTTGTTTGGTATATTAGGACCCTTTTCTTGGTACCATAATGTTCCATCATAAGAGTCCTATAAATTAATTTTCAAGGACATTTGTATGTGTTTCAAAATTTTACAATTAGGTAAGCACATGTCAAAAATTGCAAAAGTGTCATAATATGTTTTTTATTGGGACGTTTTTTGGGTTGTTAATGAATATATTATGCAACCATAAAATTGGTCTTATAATCTTATTTGGGATATCAGGACTTTTTTCTTGGTACCAAAGTATCTATAATGTTATATCATAAGGGTCGTATAAATTAATTTTTAAGGACGCTTGTATGTGTATCAAAATATTAAAGGTGGGCACACACATGTTAAAACATTGTAAAAGTGTCATAATATATTTTTATTGGGACGCTTTTTGGGGGGTTAATGGATATTTTATGCGACCATAAAATTGGTTTCATAATCTTATTTGGGATATTAGGACGCTTTTTGAGTTTCAAGACTTATTACGACCCCTTTACATGAAACGCTTTTCTCGTTGGTCCTATTAAATGAAAGGTCCTATAAAATAGCATTTTAGGACGCTTTTGTGCGTACTAAAAAGCCATTTTTGTTGTAGTGAACGAGGTATGGTGTTAGCTTAATTGCTAAATAAATATGTATGAATCTAGCTTAATTGCTAGGGATAGGAGTATATGATGATATGAACTATTTGATTGTCTAACTGTTAAAAGTAGAACTAGCACAAGTGGACTCACAAAGGGAAGTGTATAGGACACGGAGAGTAATGTGATCAGATAATCATAGCTGGCCACTATTATTACCTGTTAGCCTTACTATCCTTGTACAAAATGTTTCCTTAAGTGATGACGTGTGTGTTTCCTTATAGGATACGAATGGCTGGAGTTAGGAAAGTTGTCGGAAAGGGAGGACTTACGGGACGTCGTGGTAGGCCACACATTATCAGAGAACCGTCGGTAGAATCAGCTACTAACACTGAGGGGGAAGTAAGTGCAGCTGGTCAAAATCCGAGTAACAACGAATGGTATCAACTTGACCTTGCTGTTCAGGCTGCCATTGCTCAAGCGGGTAGCAGCTGCTGTGAAGAACATGATCCTGAAGAGACTGCTGAGAAGTCTGGGGGAAAGAGTAAGAAAGATGATGAAGGAGAGAAGGAGGCCTCGAGTGTGGTTAAGTCAGTTAAGGTTGATGATATGAAGAGAGGCCGAGGCAGATGTAACTACAAGTCGTTCAAGGGTTGTGACCCGCCAAAGCTAACTGGCTTGAGAGACGTAATCGTTACTCTCCAATGGATAACCACAATGGACAAGGTTATCCGAATTTGCGAGTGTCGTCCCGACTGAGCAGTAGGTTATACCACTCAGTCGTTTGGGGATGAAGCTATGTACTGGTGGGAAAGTGTGGAGCAAAGGAAGAGTCAGGAAGAGATTAAGGCCTTGAAATGGGATGACCTGAAGGAGATGGTTATGAAACGTTTCTGTGCTGATGCTGAGGTGGAAAGGTTTGAAATGAAGTTCTTGAGTCTGAAGGTAGGTAAGATGACACACCGCGAATACACCACTGAATTCAACCGCATGTCAAGGTTGGTGCCAAACATGGTGAACACTGAGGTCAAGCGGATCAAGTGTTACCTTAGGGGACTGTCGCAGAATGTTCGCGTCTTGGTCAAGGCTAGTAGACCTGACACTTTTGATTCTGTTGTAGGGCTTGCAGAAATGGTTTACGACGACTTTTCGGTAGATGATGTGGTGGCGGATGAGAAGAAAGATAAGAAGTGGGTCAATCATGCTAAGCGACCTGGTACTCAATTGTGGAACCATAAGAATAAGCAGCCGAGAGTTTGGGAGAAGAGGTCGTGTAAGACCTGTGGAAAGATGCATGGGGGTGAGTGTAAGTGGAGTAAAGGATCGGATGTTTGTTATAAGTGTGGTAAGCTCATGGTGGAGAGTGCAGGCTTGGGTCGAATGCTTGTTATAAGTGTGGAAAAGTGGGACATTATACTCCCGATTGTACTACAAAACCCGCATGTTAAAAGTGAGGTAAGCCGGGCCATTTTTCCAAGGAATGCACGGACGGTGGAGCTGGAGGAAGTGGAAAGAATGATGCTGATCAGACTAGGCCGAGGACCAGATCTTAACCCAGGAACATGCCAAGCAGATTCCAGATGTTGTCACATGTACGTTTCTAGTAAACGGTATATCCGCTTCAGTATTGTTTGATTCAGGTGCAAACAAAAGTTTCGTAGCCACACCATTTAGTAATAAAATGAAATGTTGCCGAGTGTCTGAAACTCATAGTAGAAACCGCTAGTGACACCTCGGTTAAAATACTGAGAATGGTTAAGGACTGTAAGATAGAGTTAGAAGCTCTTGCGAACATGCCAAAACACGCCAAGTTTTTTAAAGACTTGCTCACTAATAAGACGAAACTTGAGCAGCTTTCGACTGTTACTCTTAGTGAGGAGTGTTCTGCTACCGTACAGAACAAGCTTCCTAGGAAGATTACAGATCCGGGCAGCTTTACCATTCCTTGCTTGATTGGTAATCTTCATGTTAGCAATGCTTTGGCCGACCTCGGTGCAAGGATTAACCTCATGCCCTATTAGGTGTTTGTCAAACTTAACGTGGGAGAGCTGCTTCCCACCCGAATGAGTATCCAGCTGGCAGACTGATATGTGAAGTTCCCAAGGGGCATTGTAGAGATCATGTTTGTTTGTATGAAAGTACGTAATGAAATGAGTGTGTACGAAGGTATGATTATGAAAAGAAAGGTATGTATGGTTATAGCACGGATGAAAGGTATGATTTAAGTAAGGAACAAACCTTAATAATATCTGTGTATGTAGGGAACAGACCCTAATAATATCTGCGAATGTAGGGAACAAACCCTAATATTATCTGCGAATGTAGGGAACAGACCCTAATAATATCCGCGAATGTAGGGAACGGACCCTAATAATATTCGCGAATGTAGGGAACAGACCCTAATAATATTTGCGAAGGTTATAAGACGGAATGCTCTTTAAAACATATATGTATGAATGAAAGAATGAATGTATGTAAGTATGAAAGAAAGAATAATTGTACGTATGTATGTAAGTATGTAAGGAAGGAGGAAGGTATGTATCTTCGGTTACATATTTACGTAAGTATGTGAATGTAATGTATGTTGCCTGATTAACTAGAACTCACTCATTATAGCTGACTTTTAGTATGCACGTAGGTTAACAGACTGAGACGGCTGGTTTAAGAGGGACACATGGCAGAATTGAAAAGGCTGGCATATGAAGATTTGTCATGATATTTTGAATGCTATAATTTATGTTATGTATATTTGTAATGAATGGTTGATTTTTATATTATTCTGTGAAAGTTTTAATTCACTCTGATATTTAGAACTGTGTTTATGAGTAAATCCAATGCCAAAGTAGGGCACCGGGACCGGGGCCTTACATGATTGAATGAAATGAATGAGTTGTTTAAATATTGTCACTTTAATAGTGTCTTGTGTTCTTGAGCAATCCGTTGCACTCCGACATGTTCCAGCGCCTTTGGTCGGGGTGTGTCATTGGTCCTCTATGCTTATGTTTGTGTAATTTATATATTTTAGTTTTCAGTTTAATAAAAAAAGCAGACTTATTTGCTGATTGTTCAACGTTTTGGAAAAATGTGGGTCAATATGTAAATATAATGATCTTGTGATGGCCATGGTGTTGCTTCTGTTTTTTTCTAAGTTGCTGTTGGTTTTAATAAATCTTGATTAACTGAAAGCTTATGTCACGAATATTTAAATATATCTTCTATATTGTGTGTAATACGAGTTTTCATTATTAAGCATGTTATTATTTTTATGGTATATTTAATTTGGATGATATTGTTTTTTTTTTATTTTTCAGGTGGTGAAACAAAATGAGTTTCTTTTGTTAGAGTATTTGAAGAAGTTGATGGTGGTTTAATATGAAAGAACATATTTAGGTATTTTGTTGATGTTTTTTGGTGGTTTGGTGTACACTAACTTATTGTAACTTTAAACTTTTAATATCTAGACATTTTAAATGGTTAACGTTTTAGTCCAAAAGTTGAAGAAGTTTTGTGTTGCTTGAATTTGTTGTTTAAATTTATTATGTTTGTTGACATGTTTTTTCAGTCATGTGTAACACGGGCCTATACCCTAGTATACTATTAAAGCAAAACAATGTGTCAATATGTCATTTTCCTATGCCATCCACGTATGCTCCCACCTCATACACTTTCCATTTATATAATGTCACATAATTTCTTACTAATTAATCATTAATCTTATGATGCCTACATATATATGACGTTTAAAATATTTTTCACCCATGTGTAACACGTGCCACTATCCTAGTAAATCATATTACAAAAAGAAAAACGACAACAAAAATTTTATGGATTTGTCAATGCACATATTGTTTGTATAACTAATAAACAGAGCATAAAGTTATATCAATGACTCAACTATAGACTAATTAGGTCGATTTTCATTTTTTGAAAACTGATTGATTTCATCTTTTGATTTTTGTTAAATTTGTAAGATTCGGTTCTTGTTACGAGTCTCCCCACAAAAAAAAGTTAAATAAATAAAAAATGGTACAAATTAATGAAATTTGAACTGTGGCTTTTTGGTTAAACTTTGGTTTCGAGAGATCGACTACGGAAGCAATTCACATCTTAAGGAGATTGATGGAAAAGTATAGGGAGAAGAAGCGGGACTACATATGGTCTTCATCGATCTTGAAAAGGCATACGACAGTGTGTCACGTAGACTGATCTGGGATAGTTTAGAGGGTAGATGGGTTCCTAGGAGGTATATAGACATAATTACAGATATGTATGACCGGACAAAAACTACTGTTCACCTGTATGGGATACTAATTTCTTTCCCGTGGAGGTAGGACTCCACCAAGGGTCAACATTGAGCCCCTTTCTATTTGCAATCGTCATGGATGAGCTGTCAAAGTCGATTCAAGAGATGGTCACGTGGTGTATGATTTTTGCAGATGACATTGTGTTAGTTGTTGAAACTAAACATAGCCTTAATACAAGGTTAGAAGAATGGCGTGCAGCTCTAGAGGAGTTACTCGCTCGAAGACCGAGTATCTAAATTGTGATTTCAGTGGTGCTAGAGACGACAGGGACTCTCAGATCACCATAGAGGGTCAAGTGGTTCCACAAGCTACTAAGTTCAAATACTTATGATCGTTTGTACAAAGAGATGGGGAGATGGATAGTGACGTAACCCATCGCATTCAAACCGGCTGGTGTAGGTGGAGAGCAGCTACGGGGGTTTTGTGTGATAGGAGGTTCCCAACTAAATAAAAAGGGAAATTTTATAGGGTCGCGGTTAGACCTGCTTTGTTATATGGGACAGATTGTTGGGCCATCAAGAAAACACAAGGCGTAAGATGGAGGTGGCGGAGATGAGGATGCGGAGGTGGATGTGTGAGCACACAAGGTTGGACCGAATAACAAATGAGGTTTTTAGGGAACGACTAGGAGTTGTTAGTATATGTGAAAAAATAAATGAGAGGAAATTGAGATAGTATGGACATGTGAAAAAAAGACAGATGGCAGTGCCAGTTAAAGCAGTGAAAACCCTCAATGTAGAAGGAAGGAGGAGTAGAGGCAGACCCAAATTGACTTGGGAGGAGCGGATTAGACAGGATTTACTAGAGTTACACCTCTTTGAGGACATGGTCCACGACATGACTTCATGGAGACGTAGGATTAAAGTTAAGGACTTTAAGAGAATGCCACTTTTGAATCTTAGTTTTAGCATATGGACATAAACTCATCTACATTTTAGGGGATTTTGTTTGTGCTTGTTCTTTGTTGGTATGTCTATTTGGATTCTATGATTTCATATGTGTTGGTATTTGACTATGTCACTTTATCACTATATATTTTGTTATTGGTACATGTGTATTTGTATGTTACATGCTTTGGAGTCGGGGGTCTATTTGGAAGCAGCATCTCTATCCTCATGGATAGAGGTAAGGTCTGCTTGCATCACACCTTCCCCAGACTCTACTAGTAGCTTTTGCTATTAGTGTGATTTAATAGGTTCATATGTTATTGTTGTTTTGTTCAGCAGATGAATTTAGCATATGAAACATTTGGTCACTCTTTAGATAATGCAAGCAAAGGGTTAATGCTCAGTTGGTCATTTGAAAAATAATAAGTGGAGAGCTATACGTTTATTTGGTTACAATATGTTAATGTAGAACCCGGTTTGAACTCTTAATTATATGTTTGTAATTTGTTAAACTTCTTTCCAATTACCCGTACGACCAAATTGATAATCATGAAAACCCAACCAAATCATTGCCTCACAAGAATCCCCAACGCGCCGACCACCAGAAAGCCCCCTAGCATGATAGCCGTGTATCGCTAGTCGACCACAATATCACCCATCAGCCCAATAAGTACATATCTCGTATTCCCGTGTTATCTCAACAAGGATATGTTCATGGTTCGGTTCGAAACCGCCGATTTAACCATGTCTTTTTCACCCAATCTAAGAAACTGTACAATATCTAACTCTACATCATTGAACGATGAACTACCGAGCTATATGATGAAAACAAGATAGAGGATGTAATTTTGTAGAAATCCATTCAAGTGATGTAGGGTAGAATGATATAAAATTATAGAAATAAGAGAAAATGGTATATAATTATCGTGGTATAAAATTGATGTGGAATGGTATTTATAGTGTAATTTATTTATTTTTTTAAATATGACCGCTACATTGTAATATATCCATTGCAACAACTCACGGGAGAGGTGAGTAAAAAACCCGAACCCGGAACCAGACCCGGAGAAAATATTCGGAACCGGTTTTATACCCAGGTTTACCAGACCCTACCCGTAGGGTACGGATAAAGTATGCATTTCATTACCAAAACGCGTACCCGGAACCGAACCAGATTTATACCCGGTAATACCTAGAAACCGAAACCGGTTCCAAACCCGGAACGGGTTTTTCCAATACCCGAAATTGGGTTTTTCAAATACCCGATCTATACCCAAAAACTACATGAAAATACTCCTAAAAAGTGCAACCCCTTAAAAAATCTAATCTATACCCGAAAAATACCCCAAAAACTCGAAAATATGGTTTTTTAAATACCCGAAAATAGGGTATTCAAATACCCGGTTCTATACCCTACCCGAACTCGATACATAGGGTATGTGTGACACCCAGCACTTTCACGTTAACCAAAAACTTCCTTATCTTACACGTTATGCATAGCATTTACACGAGTCATTAACGAGTCACACACATAAGTCCATCAGTACGCGTTGGTGATTAATGTTGAATGAAATTTGTTTAAATAATTCAGATATAAGTGTTATGTGCTAGATGGTTTTATGTGTCACTGATATGGTCTAAAATATACATATTATTATATAAATATTTCCTACATTTTTAAATACTTTTGAGCCAGGTTTTTATTAAACATATTTCTATTTGGCTCATATTTGGATTTTAAAGGTTTCGAGAAATAACGAACTAGAATATAGTACTTTTGCTATGCTTGAGATTGATGATTTAATATTTAAATATGATATTATTATTAATACTAATAATATTATAATCATGTATTTAAAAAATATATAAAAATAAAAACCTTTTCACGTTTGTAATTTAAGAATAATAAAGGTTTATTATTAATACTAAAGATTGTTGAAAGAGATCTTGATTTTCAATTAATCAGTATATAGTATTGAAGGCGTTTGTGTTGGATGGTGACATCGCTAAAAAGTATTGACTTAT
Organism: Bidens hawaiensis; assembly: GCF_021521415.1. Taxonomy (NCBI): domain Eukaryota; kingdom Viridiplantae; phylum Streptophyta; class Magnoliopsida; order Asterales; family Asteraceae; genus Bidens; species Bidens hawaiensis. The sequence goes on from NW_027505385.1 coordinate 64,570, forward strand.
TTTATTAGGTCAGGTCATTATTATTTGGATTCTCATACGAGCCCAGTAGAAACTCAATATGTAGCCCATAAGATGTTATAAATAAGGGTTTGGTACAAACGAAAAGAAAGAAAGGGTTTTGACCCTACTGGGTGGGGGACGCAAATCAAGAGATAGCCGAATCAGAAGAGCAGAAGCTTTATTGGGTTGGTGGGGGACGCAAATCAAGAGAGAGCCGAATCAGAAGAGTAGAAGCTTTATTGGGTTGGTGGCTACAGACACAAAACGTGAGGCCAAGAAGAATTAATTTTGTGTGTGGCTGTGTAAAGAAAATAAAAGAGAAGCAAGTAGGCACGTCTATTTTTTTGCTATTTTTTTTTTCGATGAACTTTAATCACAATAAATATATTATTTTGTTTCACACTTTGTTATGATTGGCTAAATATTTTACACTACCTAGGTTTTGGTTATTTACTAGTTTATATTAATAGTTTGACAAACTAGTATTTGATGTTGGTTGATTTGATGTTATGGTAAAAGATTTTAATTGGTTTGGTTATGGTATTATTGAGTAGTCGAATCTAGTTTATTATTTTAATAATTATTCCACTTGTGTTTAATAGTTTTTATTTTGTGATTGTTAGACGCATGATTAGATTGTCTACTTTGTGTTTTCAACTTGTTTGCGGTTTATGGTCGTAACCGTAGGAATAATTTATAAAAGTTTGTTAGATTTTATTGTTCTATCACTAGAGAGGCCGAGAGGCAATTTAGTGTTATGGCATCTTTGTCTTTTGCGGGTTTGGGTAATAATTGCACGGGAGTGAGTATTCTAGGTCCCTTAGATTATTGTGATACAAGTTATGTCCAAATTAATTAATAATACCCCCTTTATATTAATATATATTGTATTCGAAGAGACCGGGAGGTGATTTGGATTTTGGGGTACCATAGTATTATTAGGTAAGGTGAGGCCGAGAGGTGATCCAAACCTTTAACAATTGAGCTTCACATGTCATTATAGTTCTAGGGTGTCGTTGGTGAAGCCGGGAGGCGATCTAGGGTACTTTAGTGGTCTTTAGTGTCATATTTTTAATATATTGTTATTCAACCAAGTCAAGTTCGTTAACTATTAATTTAACTAGTAGGATTTCATTACCTAGGTAGTCGTTTCTCGCATATTAGTAAAACCCAATTTTTTTTTATAAAGTTTTATTTTTAGTTAATTTTTAATTAGTTAAGTATTATTAGTTTAAGTAATATATAAAAAAAGACAAAAATCAATTAAATTTATTTATTTAAGTTATTAGTCAGAGTCTAGTTTAGGTGTCGCTAGTGTTCTTTGGGTTCGTGTAACATCCCGATTTTCTAGTTCGGTTAATAAAATAAATATGAGTTATATTGAGTCGGGCAAGTGTTAAGCTAAATGGATATGAGTTATGGACTTGGGTTAAGAAGGAAAGAAGAAAAGACCATGGGCTTAAGCCCATGATCCATAATTATATAAGCATTAATTACCAAGTATTTACACACATTCCATACACCTCCCAAAACACACACTTAGCTCTCTCTCATATCTCTCTCTCTCTCTCTCTCTCTCGCCGAAATCACCAAGGAAAACCGATCCCGATCGAAGGTTATGATAGTATGATGTTGTTTGAGCTAAACCCGCTATATCTAGTCATGAAACGACGAGCCGACACCTTAAACCGTTAAAGTCACGAGATCCGGATAGAATCAGGTATAAACCGATCAAATGATGAGCTTAGGGGTCACCCTAGCTCACATCTAGATCGAACGGTACGGAAAACGGTGAAAAACGGTGTAAAATGGGGTAAACCGCGTTTTTCCGGCCACCGCCCGGTTTTCCGTCACGACGGCGCCTGAAAGGCGGCGCAGGTATTTAAGGATGTCAGAGAATGTTTCTGACATTCTCTGAAAAAACCTAACCCTAATTCGTTACGGGAGAATAACGAACGAGCTTCAATTCGTTATGTGGTTCGTTACGGAAGAACCCTAGTTCGTTAGGCTAGTTTGTTAAGGAAGAATAACGAACTAGTTGAGAAATTCGCTATGATTGCCAGTTCGCTATGAAAGACCACTTCGCTATAAAGTTCAATTAGTTAAGATGGTCCATAAGTGGTGATTCGTTATGATATAACGAATCAGAACTCCATTCGTTATAGAATTCTAATTCGTTAAAGAACTGAATAACGAATCAGATAATTGGATAACGAACTAAGTTTACAAGAATGGCAGAAATGGTCCCTGGACTTAGAAAGGAATGATGAAAGATACATTTAAAGGTTAACGAGTAACGATTAACTAATCGGTAATGATCCAATGAAGTAAAACCGACTTAGATACGTGAGACTAATTAAGTAAATAATTAGAAGAGCTAGAGCTGTATTTAATATATGTATGATTGTACAGTTACTCGTGATCAGCTCAGGAAAGGATTAACTATAACCGGTGAACGTAATCACGTTCAGGTGAGTTTCTAGCCCCATTTCCTTGTTATATTTTCAGGGCTGTGTGCATACTCGATGTGATAGTTAATACACTTACCTTAAGTGGTAAGTGTATGCCTTGTATGACTTATGTATGATGATTGTTTGACGATGTATGAATGATCTTCGGATATTGCATGTTCCGTCAAGTGATAGTTAAAGGCATAATTGATGTGTATATATGATAAGTGAAAGATGTATGTATGTTATGATGATAGTGCATGAACGATCTTCGGATATTGCATGTGCTAAGGTGATACTCAAAGATATGACTATAGAAATATATGATATATAAATGATGTATGTATGTTATGATGATGGTACGTGAACGATTTTCGGATATCGCACGTAATATTAAGAAAGGTATGTAAAGATAGGTATGATACAATGTACTAAACGTAGGGAACCGACCCTAATAATGTCGGCGAATGTAGGGAACCGACCCTAATAATGTCGGCGAATGTAGGGAACCGACCCTATTAATGTCGGAGAATGTAGGGAACCGACCCTAATAATATCGGCGAAGGTTATAGGGCGAAACTCTCGTTAAACGTATGTGTATGAATGAAAGTATGTATGTAAGTATGTAAGTAAATACGGAGGTATGTACCTTCGGGTGCATATGTAAGTATGTGAATGTATCGTATGTCGTCTGAATAACTAGAACTCACTCAGCGTAGCTGACTTTTAGTATGTACGCAGGTTAACAGATTGAGACAGCTGGTTTGAGCAGTGCACATGGCAAGATTGAAGAGGCTGGTATCTGAAGATTTGTCATGATGTTTGATACTATGTTTTAATTATGTTTTAAAAAGACAAGTTGCGAATATTTGTAATGAATGGTTGAATTTTATATTCTTCCGCGAAAGTTTTAATTAACTCTGATATTTAGAACTGTGTTCCCTAAGGATCTTCCGGGGGTATTTCCTGATGATCTTCCGGGGTTGCCACCTGGGCGAGAGATAGAATTCCAGATAGATTTAGTACCACGAGCCCAACCCGTCGCGAAAGCACCTTACCGTCTAGCGCCGTCCGAGATGAAAGAATTGATGTCCCAACTGCAAGAACTCCTCTACAAAGGTTTCATAAGACCAAGTGTTTCCCCTTGGGGCGCGCCAGTGTTGTTCGTGAAAAAGAATGATGTAAGTATGAGAATGTGCATAGACTATCGCGAGTTGAATAAGGTTACGGTAAAGAATAGATATCCTTTGCCAAGAATTGATGATCTGTTTGACCAACTGCAAGGTTCAAGTTGGTTCTCACGAATAGATCTTAGATTAGGGTATCATTAATTGAAGGTGAAAGAGGCAGACATCCCTAAAATAGCGTTTCGGACGCGGTATGGACACTACGAGTTCCTCGTGATGTCATTCGGTCTAACAAATGCTCCTGCAGCATTTATAGATATGATGAATAGGGTGTGTCGGCCGATGTTGGATAAGTCAGTTATCGTCTTCCTCGATGATTTATTGATTTATTCAAAAAGCGAGTCTGATCGTGCCGAGCATCTGAGAGAAGTATTGGAGACTCTGAAGAAAGAGAAGTTGTTTGCTAAGTTTTCGAAATGCGCGTTCTGGTTGCGAGAAGTGCAATTTGGTCATGTGATTAATCCTGAAGGGATTACCGTGGACCCAGCTAAGATTGAGGCGATAACAAATTGGAAGACTCCGCTGGATCCGACTGATATACGAAGCTTCTTAGGGTTAGCTGGCTACTATAGGAGATTCATCGAAGGTTTCTCCAAGATAGCCACACCGTTGACCGGTATGACCCGAAAGTCGATAGTATTCAGTTGGGGTAAGTTTCAAGAAGAAGCTTTGAAGAATTAAATAAGAGACTCACGCAAGCTTCAATCCTTTCTTTAACCGATGGTGACGAGGATTTGGTTATTTGTACTGATGCTTCGCATCGTGGGTTAGGTTGCGTGTTGATGCAACGAGGAAAAGTGATAGCTTACGCGTCTAGACAGCTAAAGGTCCATGAGAGTACTTATCCGACGCATGATTTAGAGCTAGCAGCAGTAGTGCACGCTCTTAAGATATGGAGACACTATCTGTATGGTACTAAGTGTACCATTTACACAGATCATAAAAGCTTAAAGTACTTCTTCGAACAAAAAGAGCTGAACATGAGGCAGTGAAGATGGTTAGAACTGATAAAGGATTACAACTGCGACATTAAGTACTACCCTGGTAAAGCTAATGTGGTCGCCGATACGTTAAGCCGTAAGAATGAGGAAGTCATTGCAACAGTAAAGTCGTACCAGTTGATCATGAATTCAAGTCTTTTTGAAGAAATCGTCAAAGTGCAAGCAGAGGTGCTGGTAGATGAGGGGCTAGTGAAGAAAGAATCTTCGGGCAACATATCGAGTTGATAGAAAACACGCATGGTGTTAAGACCAGGTTTGACCGTATGTGGATCCCACGCCATGGTGATCTTAGAGGTCGAATCATAGATGAAGCTCATAAGTCAAGGTATTCAATTTATTCAGGAACTACTAAGATGTACCAGGACTTGAAAAGAGATTACTGGTGGCCAGGAATGAAAAATGATGTGGTGGATTACGTTAGTAAGTGCTTAACTTGTTTACAAGTCAGGTTGAACATCAGAAACCATATGGAAAAATACAACCTCTTAAGATACCTGAATGGAAATGGGAGCACATCACCATGGATTTCATAACCAAGCTACCTTGTACATCTAGGCATCATGATACCATCTGGGTGATTGTGGACCGTTTAACCAAGAGTGCTCACTTTCTGCCAATACGAGAGGCTATCTTGTCAGAAACGTAAGCAAGCTTGTTCATAAAGGAAGTGGTAACCAAGAATGGAGTGCCGTTATTGATAGTGTCAGATAGAGATACACGTTTTGCCTCGAGATTTTGGAAGAAGTTCCATGAAGCTATGGGAACAAGATTGAACATCAGTACGGTGTATCATCCTCAAACATATGGACAGTCTGAAAGGACGATCCAAACCCTTGAGGATATGCTACGTGCTTGTGTGTTAGACTTTGGAGGAAGTTGGGATGACCATTTGCATCTAGCAGATTTCTCGTATAACAACAGCTACCATTCAAGTATTGGTATGCCCCCGTTTGAGATGCTTTACGGTAGACGATGTAGAACCCCAGTATGTTGGGGAGAGATTGGTCAGAAAAAGATGGGAAGCTTAGAAGTTGTGCAAGAAACTTCTTCAAAGTTCGATCAGATCAAGGCAAGGTTGAAGGCTGCCCAAGACCGACAGATGTCGTATGCTGATAAGCAGCGGCGACCGATTGAGTTTAACGTTGGTGACAATGTGATGCTCAAGGTCTCTCCTTGGAAGGGAATTATTCGTTTTAGGAAGAGAGGAAAGCTGAGTCCGAGGTACATTGGACCGTTTGAGATTTTAGATCGAGTAGGTGAAGTGGCTTATAAGCTAGACTTGCCAGAAGAGTTGGAAGGAATTCATTCTACTTTTCATGTCTCTCATCTGAGGAAATGTCTAGCTGATGACACGTTTCATGTGCCGTTAATGGACATTAAGGTTGATGAATAGTTGAACTACACTGAGCAACCAATAGAGATAGTTGACCGCAAGGAAAAGCAACTTCGTCGTAAAGTTATCGCATTAGTGAAAGTGATATGGAAGCATCGCAAGGGATCGGACCTACATGGGAAGTTGAGGATGAGATGCGCAAGTTTTATCCGGATTTGTTTATGTAATAGTTAGGTTTTGGGGACGAAACCTCTTTAAGGAGGGAAGAATGGTAACATCCCGATTTTCTAGTTCGGTTAATAAAATAAAATATGAGATATATTGAGTCGGGCTAGTGTTGGGCTAAATGGATATGGGTTATGGATTTGGTTTAAAGAGGAAAGAAGAAAAGACCATGGGTATAAGCACATGATCCATAATTATATAAGCATTAATTACCAAGTAATTCTTATTTTACACACATTCCATACACCTCCCAAAACACACACTTAGCTCTCTCTCTCTAGCCGAAATCACCAAGGAAAACCGATCCCGATCCAAGGTAATGATACTATGATGTTGTTTGAGCTTAACCCTCTATATCTAGTCACGAAACGACGAGCCGACACCTTAAACTGTAAAAGTCACGAGATCCCGATAGAATCGGGTATAAACCGATCAAAATATGAGCTTAGGGGTCACCCTAGCTCAGATGTGGATCGAACGGGACGGGAAATTAAGAAAAACGGTGTAAAATGGGGTAAAACGCGTTTTTCCGGCCACCGCCCGGTTTTCTGGCATGGCGGCGCCGGAAAGGTGGTGCGGGTATATAAGGATGTCAGAGAATGTTTCTTACATTCTCTGAAAAAACCTAACCCTAATTCGTTACGGGAGAATAACGAACGAGCTTCAATTCGTTATGTGGTTCGTTACGGAAGAACCCTCGTTCGTTAGGCTAGTTCGTAAAGGAAGAATAACGAACTAGTTGAGCAATTCGCTATGATTGCCAGTTCGCTATGAAAGACCACTTCGCTATAAAGTTCAATTCGTTAAGATGGTCCATAAGTGGTGATTCGTTATGATATAACGAATCAGAACTCCATTCGTTATAGAATTCTAATTCTTTAAAGAACTGAATAACGAATCAGATAATTGGATAACAAACTAAGTTTACAAGAATGGCAGAAATGGTCCCTGGACTTAGAAAGGAATGATGAAAGATACCTTTAAAGGTTAACGAGTAACGATTAACTAATTAGTAATGATCCAATGAAGTAAAACCGACTTAGATACGTGAGACTAATTAAGTAAATAATAAGAAGAGCTAGAGCCTTATTTAATATATGTATGGTTATACAGTTAGTCGTGCTCAGCTCAGGAAAGGATTAACTATAACCGGTGAACGTAATCGCGTTCAGGTGAGTTTCTAGCCCCACTTCATTGTTATGTTTCGGGGCTGTGTGCATACTCGATGTGATATTTAATACACTTACCTTAAGTGGTAAGTGTATGCCTTGTATGACTTATGTATGATGAATGTTTGACGATGCATGAACGATCTTCGGATATTGCATGTACCGTCAAGTGATAGTTAAATGCATAATTGATGTGTATATATGATAAGTGAAAGATGTATGTATGTATGTTATGATGATAGTGCATGAACGATCTTCGGATATTGCATGTGCTAAGGTGATACTCATAGATATGATTATAGAAATATATGATGTATGTATGTTATGATGATGGTACGTGAACGATCTTCGGATATCGCACGTAATATTAAGAAAGGTATGTAAAGACAGCTATGGTACAATGTACTAAACGTAGGGAACCGACCCTAATAATGTTGGCGAATGTAGGGAACCGACCTTAATAATGTCGGCGAATGTAGGGAACCGGCCCTAATAATGTCGGCGAATGTAGGGAACCAACCCTAATAATGTCGACGAAGGTAGGGAACCGACCCTAATAATGTCTGCGAATGTAGGGAACCGACCCTAATAATATCGGCGAAGGTTATAGGGATAAATGCTCGTTAAACGTATGTGTATGAATGAAAGTATGTATGTATGTAAGTATGTACGTAAATATGGAGGTATGTACCTTCGGGTGCATATGTAAGTATGTGAATGTATCGTATGTCGTCTGATTAACTAGAACTCACTCAGCGTAGCTAACTTTTAGCATGCACGCAGGTTAATAGATTAAGAGAGCTGGTTTGAGCATGGCACATGGCAAGATTGAAGAGGCTGGCATTTGAAGATTTTTCATGATGTTTGATACTATGTTTTAATTATGTTCTAAAAACACAAGTTGCGAATATTTGTAATGAATGGTTGACTTTTATATTATTCCGTGAAAGTTTTAATTTACTCTGATTTTTAGAACTGTGTTTATGAGTAAATCCAACGTCCAATGTAGGGAACTGGGATCGGGGCCTTTCAGTTCGTATCCGGACTTCATTAGGCTTTACTACAGTTGATCGGTACACTTGCATGGCGAGTGGTCTAGCATTAGGATAGTCTAGATTATAAATTTAAAACTAGAGTGTATAGGTTAGGTTAAGTTTTTATAGACCGAGTTTTAGTACATTATGCTCGCTTAACATGTTATTAGTTATTATATAAAAATAATATCTTAAGCATATATTTATAATATTATCTATGTGAAATTACATGCCAAATGATTATGTGCTTTAGTTCGTAACGTGTTTTATGAAATTATGATCAATTGAGCGTAACTTATACGTTTTCGGCTTTTATAAAATAGTACTTATAAAATAACAATGAGGCTCTATTTTTGTAAAGTCGGGTTAGTGTTTTGGTTGTAGTTATTTGTTATGACTCAGTTTGGAATTAAAAATGTTTGTTTAAGTCATAATTTGTTTCAATAAGGATCATTCTTGAAAATTATGATTATATAATATTAAAACAAATAAACCAAACCCTAACCAACCAAAAATCAGTCATTCCTGCGCTCTCTTCCACTATCACGCCCTCCCATCCGACACACACACACATAACTTTCAATTCAACCTTAATTATTGCAATTAGTGGTATCTTTGAGAGATTCACATGATTTCTAATGTTAATTGGTAAGTTTTATGCATCAATTTTATGTTTTTATGAGTTATTGTGAAACCCTAGTTGTTCAATCTCTCTGTAACTTTGATGATTATAATGTTAATTGATGATCTAGAACCCTAGGGATGACATAAACATGTTAGGGTTTGAGTTTTTATGACAATAGTTTGTTGACAAATTCATTATCGTTTATTGATTGGTTTGTAACTTGATGTTAACGATGATTATTGATAGATTCTTGATTCGTTCGTGATCATGTTGGGCGAAAGTTGTAGAGGAGCGGCTGTGAAAGGGCTCTTCCCCCCTTTCCATTGAAGTAGAGAGGGCTTCCTTCTCTGCCATTCCGGCCTATTATAGGGATTTTAACGATGCTGAAGGTAGCTTGCTTACCAAGCCACCCACTTGAGAAGCTGGTCGCTAGAAAGAAGCGACGACTGTAGGATATAGTATTCCGAGTCTAGTTTCCAGAAACGTAAATTTTGTAATTTTTGGATAATGTTTGAATAATATTTATAATTTTACAAGAATATGTGTTAAAGTTGATGCGGGGATTCAAATCTTAGTATGTCCTCCCGACATCATTACTTGAGATTAACGAAGCCAATTGAGTTGGTTCCACTTCTGGAACTTAGTATTATTAGTTTATAAGATAACCCAATTGGAATTGCACAATTTGGATAAATGAGTTGAGACAACCATGAAACTACTTATTGTTGTGCAATCTGCTAAACTGTTGATAGCTATATGAGATGGTTGAATTATTGTGACTTTTGTATGCATGAGAAAAATATAATACAAATTATATGAGAAACCAAATTCATATATTCTACTTTGGTAAATTTTGTATCATTTATCCTTAAGTTTTTCTTAATGAATAAAATCAGTTTGTACATGCCAGAATCTGTCTCGTGAACTGAATGATCATAAGTTGAGTTGTATGATGAATATTTGGTTGCTTTGCAATGATATGATGTGTGGATACATGTTAGGAATTTTTGGTACATTTGACATTACTTATTATCACCAACGAGTCATCATGTTAAGTTTGTGTTTGCATGTGAGTCTGTACTTGGGTTTTAGACTCATGTGTTGTTGAACACATTCTCATAACTTAAACACTTGTACTAGGTAACGGTTTGCGAGTCAAGTGCATCCTTTTGGTTTTGAGAAAATTCTATTACGCGCAACACCAGGTGACTTTTTCCTATTTGTTTTCTTGAGAGAAAACACAAAACTACTTTCGTTCACTTGTTTTCTAGAGAGAAAACACCAAACATTTTCCTTACTTGTTTTCTGAATTGAAAACACTAAACTATTTTCGTATACTTGTTTTCTGGATTGAAAACGCTAATCTATTTTTGTATACATGTTTTCTAGATTGAAAACACAAAACATTTTCCTATACTTGTTTTCTAGATTGAAAACACAAAACATTTTCCTATACTTGTTTTCTGGATTGAAAACACTGACATACTGGTTTTCTGGAGGAATACGCAACAACTTATTTTGAATTCATGTAACTTCTTATATATCACAAGCGTATACTAGATGCCCTCATATCACTTAAAGTCCTTACATAACAGAACCGTTAGGAGGGGATCGCAGGGAAATTTAAGTAGTACTATTGGGTTTGACAAACCCAACCTGCTAAAGCTCGACTGGAGGTCGGACAGGTGTAAATTGTCCTAACATACTCGCGCCAGTGTTTTGTGATATACCTGGTAAGAAGGCATACAACCAGTCAGCTTCGGTTCAAATGTCTAGTAGCTCGTAAATGGGTTAGCTACCCTGGTATATTAGAAAACCCTTTGCGTATCGTGATAGGTTGTCTGACAGGAGACACACGTGGCCTGCCACGTGTCCACACGTGGCACAACGCCCGCCACGTGTCACCATGTAGCATGACGTCTGCCACGTGTCGCCACATGGCAATCCTGTTGGGCAAGTCACTAGTCTACGTCGCGATACGCGACAGGTGACCAAGGGGACCATCGCGTATCGCAATGGGACCCCTGATCAGCCTATAAATTGAGGGCTTGGGCTCTCTCACTCTTCATACCAATCCACAGCTCATTTCTCTCTCTAAACTATACTCTCTCACTACCTCGAAGTACGTGCAAAGTTTCCTCAATTTTCATGCCCGATTTCTCGTATTTCGTGCCACTAAACCATCAATACCGAAGTACCAACGACGTTATCTCTAAGTTTGAGCCATCACGAGACGACCCGACAATCCTCTTGAAGTACGTGCCAAGAAGAGACGAAGAATGGGTGTGCCTCGATAACTAAAGGTTTTTAAGTAAAGAAAAGAAAATATAATCGAGGTACGATTATAAAAGAGACTATAGGTCTTAAACCGGATTAAAGATCCGACTAACAAAAGGTTATACTCGTACTATAGGTGAGAGATAGCAAAGAAAAGGGAAAGACCCTCGAACAGTGTATTGAAGCTGATCCAAAAGAAAAGGTGAATACGCCCAACTTTATAAACTTGTTAAAATCGAGTCAAAAATAATTGAAAAGAAATACATGGGACTATGTGTCTCTAAAACGTTATAAACAAAAGTAATCGTTAGCCCTTAGGCTGTCGCGTACGTTTGTTTGGATCCTTACATATGTGGTAAAAAGTTGGTTGGCACACATGACATCCGCCACGATGGGCCGGACCTAAGTTACGTCCGAGTGAGACTGACCATGTGTATACGTATGGTACTTAAGTAATGTCGAACGCTGCGGTGTTTGCCGGGGTGTCTTGTGTGAGACTTAAGTTTATAAATGTGTTTGTTTTGAAGCTTGATTATTCCTAAGCCACGATGGGCCGGACCTAAGTTATGTCTCGAGGGGTAATCAAGTAAAATAAAATATTTTAGCGTCAGCATATTCACCAGCATGTGTTGCTGACGTATTTTTAAACATTTTGCAGGTAATCAAGAGTAGGAGCTTGGAGGCTCAAAGTGCATAAGATATCCGATGGCTCAGATCTTTTGTTAAATATTAAATATATAAGTGGTGGTTTTGTAATTAAACAAGTAATCGTTGTAAAACATTAATGGGTGTTTTATAAATCCCATCTTTTGTTAAATTTGTAATATTTTAAATCCACATAAATATAACTTCCTTTTTAAACACGTAACTCTGATATATTTACAAATGTGGTACCAATATATGCGTCTCTGGAACTCAAGCTAAAACTCAATCTAGGCAATCCCAATCCGTTGAACATTCTCGTAAATCTGTTAAGTCCCATCCTAAACCATCTCACGTCGAAGAGAGTGTTCACGAGTCTAATGCTGATGGAGAAGTAAAACAAAAGTTTAAACGGCTATAAATCGATAGTTGCTCGTTTAAAGACTTTAAGTTCTTTGGACCCATAGAATTTTATGGCGACAAGGGCGCTATTGTGACTGTTAGATGGCTGGAGGAGACGGAGTCGATTGTGATTATAAGTAAATGTTCCGAGCAAGAGAAGATACAATATTTGGCTTAAATGTTCAAGGGCGAGGCATTGGAGTGGTGGAATACACTTATCACGCACAAGGGAAGGCAAGTGTTGTACTATCCGACGTGGGACGAATTTAAGGAGATGATGCTGGCGAAATTCTGTCTAATGCATGAGACTGATCGATTCCAAACAATGTTCCTAAATCATAGAGTCGTAGGAACTAACCTTCGTGAATACAACACGAAATTCCATGAATACTGTCGATTAGTTCCCCAGCTGGTAACCCCCGAGTCCAGCAAAGTCACTCGTTACATTTGGGGACTTCCGCGGGAAATCCGCGACATGGTGAGGTCACACCTCCCTCAAAACGCCGACTCCGCAATGGAATTGGCTAGTTATCTGATAAGCGGTCTGGTCCGCAACAAGGAAGAAGACAAGAAGGATATGTCATCCCACGACCCCAAGAAAACTGGAGGAAACACCCGATTCAAGGGCAAGAGTATTGATCAACGCTAGTCTGTATTTAATTCCAACATTCCACAATGCAATACTTGCAAGAAATACCACAAGGGTCGCTGCCACTTTGCTCCATCCTCTACCACAACTGTCTGCAACTTATGTCATAGACCCGGCCACGCAACGGCCGATTGCTGGAAGAAGACGATGACTTGCTTCAATTGCAAGGAGATTGGACACTTAAGCTTTGAATGCTCTAAAAACAAACCCGTTGCTGGTGGTGCGGGTGGAAGTGGCCAAGGAAAGAAAGGAAATGCAAGAGTCTTCATCCTTGACACCAAAAAGGCGGCCGACATGCCGGAAAGAATCACCGGTACGTTCCTAGTCAACGACACATATGCGAGAGTTTTGTTTGATTCAGATGCCAACTTAAGTTTCATAGATTATAGCTTTTGTAGTCTATTAAACGAACCATTAACAAAACTAAATAAAACTCTAAGCGTCGAGACCGCTAGTGTGAAATCGTTAAAATCTCTGAAACTCTAGAAAACGGAAAAATCTTATTAGATGGTTATGTTTTGCCTATTCAATTGTTACCAATGACTCTTGCTGGTTTTGACATTGTACTTGGTATGTATTGGATATCCAACAATCATGCCCGTATCATTTGCAATACCAAAACCGTCGAACTTTGAGCCCTTGATAAACGAACCATTCGAATTGAAGGGGACAAAGACGTTGGCCAAGTTAGCATAATTTCAATGATTAGGGCTAACAAATGTTTACTTCAAGATTCTAAGCATTCATGGCCTACGTTACCGAAGAATCCAAACCAAAGGAGATAAAGGACGTGTCTATTGTCTCCGAGTTCTCTGACGTCTTTTGTAACAACTCGTACTTTTCGAATTCTATATTTTTATTAAAAAACCGACCCATTTCGATGTTCGAGAAATTTTCTGCATTTATCGAGTAAATTAACTATAATTATAATATTATTTAATTTATTATATATTATATTTATGACTTTACATTTTGACAATTTTGACCCAAAACTTAAACCATTACCTTACTGTGCTTCCATCCTCAAACACCAGGGACTTAAAATGTAAATTATTATGTTATATCCATATTATACATCTGGATATTCATTACCCAAACCCGAACCCATATTTGATTACGCGGCCCGAATTCAAATATGTTATCTTAAACATAATCTTCGTTCTTTTTGTTGTTATTGATCTCGTGTATATCAAATCTTCGGCCTAATAAACGTCATAAACGTGTTAATTAATTTCAAATCCTTCATCATTATCTGTTTTTAAATTCAAACGTAACCCTAATATCGTTTTCTATATAAACGATCATAAGAAGTCAATTAAAATCACTCACAACATCTTAAGCTCGTCGCCAATCATTCCTCTAAACTTAAGTACATAATCGTGTTCATATGATCATTGTTCTTGAGCTCCACATCGTTGGCCCTGTTCTTCATTATTGCACCTAGCACAGATCGTTAACGAGGTATATAATAGTTGGGTTATGATCGCATTAACGTAATTATAGAAAGCCCTAAGGCTGGAATAAATAACATTAACAGATTTGATTGATTGTTAATCTTAGGGTTCTTAATCAAACCTGGTAATGTCTAAGTTTGTTTATATTAAATCGGTTCTAAGTTATGTCGCACATCGCTGGCTTGCCCAGCTGGTTAGTTCATATGGATCGCGGGGGACATGTCGCGAGTTCGAGCCGTTGTCACCCCGAATTTTTAGTATTTTTTTTGTTTATAATCTTTTAAATCAATTAACCAATATATTAATATTAATAATAATTAATTAAAACTATTTTATTAAAAACCGACTTTATGATACTTGTTTTCTCACGATTTCGTTCGTGTATATACGTATATGTAAGCATATATGTTTATATCTATATGTATATATAATAATATAAAAACTAATATTTTGACATATAAATATATGTAACAATGAACTTCATATATAAATATATTTATATAAAATAATTTGACAAACTAATAATATATATATATATATATATATTTGAAAGATTTATTTTACTTTTACATTTAACATACATTATAAAACTAACAATATCTTAATATGTGTTTCACTTTTATTTAACAAATTAATAATCTTGCATATTATATCAATCAATCAATCAATCAATCAATCATACCCCACCCAGTTAAGTCCCACCAACAGCAAGTAGGGTCTGGGGAGGGTGGGATGTAGGCACACCGTATCTCTATCCAACAGGATAAAGAGGTTTCTTCCAGAGAGACCCTCAGCTCTGTATTACATATGTATGATGCATTATAAAGTAAATGACATAATAATAATAATAATAGTAATAAAAACAATAATAGTAATAATAAAATAATAATAATACACATACTAAAATAAGGTGAATAGAAGCCTTAAGGTGCTTATTTCTCCCTAAAAATTTTTAACTTTAATCCTACTTCTCCAAGAATTCATATCTCCAACCATGTCCTCTGAGAGGTTTAGGTCTATCAAATCACGCCTAATCCTCTCATCCTAAGTCAATTTCGGTCGTCCTCTACCCCTCTTCCCCTCTATAGTCATGTTTTCTACGGATCTAACACGATTCGTCGAATGTCTTCTCTTCACATGTCCAAACCATCTCAATCTCCACTCTCTTATCTTGCATATTATATCTTATTATATATTAATTATGATAATAAAGGGGTATAATATTAACTTAATAATGATTATAATTATTGAGCTTTCATAATCGATCTAGTTCGTTAACTTAAACGTATTCTTATCCTCATTGTTCCTTTTAGGCTTTATCGTCAACGTGTGACTTCCCGCATGCTTAATATTCTCATTCACCTTTGTTCGTCTATTGAGGTGAGAACCACATTCCCCTATTTTACTTATTTTTTCTACGTTTTGGGACATATGGGTAAATTGTATTTCTCATATATATTTATACACAAAACTGCAACTATTGCCTTATGTGTTAACAACTTATACTTTACTTGTTTATGTGCTTATATGCTTTCGCATTTGGAGAGGTCCAACATAATCTCAGAATAATATGATCATAAGCCAGTCGTTATAGCTTTGTGCTTCTCGAGATATCAGTTATACTTTCTCATTTGGTTAATTTGTTATTCTCATATTACTTGTTGCAAATACTTATTTTCTTTATGAACATTTAAACTGATGTGTTGCTCATTCAACCTTGTGTTGACAAAACCATTCTATTTTCAACGCATATACAAGTATTCGTTTGATGTGAAGTACAAGATCACTTAAGGATTTATGCTAGAAGAAAACATAATGAGACATATTGTTATTGATTGATATATGTACTTGTGTATTTGGATTTTGTATGGATAATTTTTATTTGGAAATTTATTTAATAGACATCGACACTTTTAATAATGCATGATAGTAACCTTTGAAAAGATGTGAGCAATCAGTTCACACCCTAGCATTTTCGCCTTAGGTTGGGGTGTGACAGATTGGTATCAGAGCCGAAGGTTTAAGATAGGTCGTTAGAAATTGCCTTAGATACATGTTTAGGAGCCCTATACGTGCCTATATGTTTACCTATACGTGTTCAAATTAAATTGTTTACAGCTTTCTTAAATAATTATTTATTTATTATCTATTGTATGCACACACACACACATACACACACACAAACTCCGAGCCTATGCCTCAACATTCAAAGAAAACTTTTCAAAAAAATAAAAAATAAAAATAAATAAAATAATTAGATTTCTTTTATTTGCAGGAAATTCCTTAAGAATTCCCACCTGTTGTTTTCGCTTGTTCACCTTAGGGCTAGGTTATGTGGCATGTCCCTATCACAAATGAAAAAGGGAGAGAAACTGTGAGTTGGGCACTGGCAAAACGGTTCCAAGAACCAAAGGTAAGATGTTATTCCTTACCTGGGTGATAACTTGACCATAGTACTCAACCGTATGGACCCGAGCGAGACCCACAAATGCCATATGACCGACACCCTAAGCTGTCACTGTGACCACATTAGTGGTTGCACCCTATAATATTTTTAAACCGAATTCCCGGTGGTTCGTGGCTATACTCGGTTTTCCCGATTATTGTGTTCCGTTATTTTAATGGTTAGTTGGGTGAAAAATCCTTGGAACCCATGGGCACTCCTACTATCCATTTCTTAACTTGTTTTTGTATTTTTGTTAGAGTAATCAAACGTGGTGATTCACAAGATACTCCAACTACCCATACTTATTTCAATAGTTCGTTATTTAGTTTGGTCGGTTAAAACGCCGTGTAACACTCATTGGGCCGACAAACTTCATTGCATTGTTAATTCGTTAATTAGTTGGGACAATCAAATTGTCATGTAACGCTCATGGGCTGTTCAACTCAGTTGTTTTTCGTTAGTTCGTTGGGCCAT
Source organism: Bidens hawaiensis (assembly GCF_021521415.1). Classification (NCBI taxonomy): domain Eukaryota; kingdom Viridiplantae; phylum Streptophyta; class Magnoliopsida; order Asterales; family Asteraceae; genus Bidens; species Bidens hawaiensis. The sequence goes on from NW_027505385.1 coordinate 81,938, forward strand.
TCAAATTGCCATGGAAAGCTCACGAGAGGCCAACATCCATAATTTATATTTCGTTACTTTATTGTATACTTAATCAAACAAAAATCTAAATTTTAAACTGACTTATCTCCTTATGTAGTTATCACACATTAATCATATTGACTACATCATTTAATAACTATTTACGCTATGTACCCCTTCATCTTATAATCTTTTACTCTTAATCCTCATGACGCAATTTCTCTTACTTCTTAAGGCAACGTTTATAAGTTATCCACATAGTTAAACATTTTACTATTCTTATGATTTCTCAGTTCATCCTTCATCTTATAAATCCTCATTTCTTATCCCTATAGAATGTCTCATTCAAGAAAGCAGCGTTATCCTCGACATCAATCGTTTGATTCTCACGACCATCGCACGGCTGCCTGTATCGCCAAGGAGATAGCTGCTGCGATCCCTAGGATAGTGACCCACATTCAAACATTAATGCAACCGATTCAACTTTTCCCACTAATTCCTCCGTTGGGGACCATAAACCATCTACCTCAACTAATCCCCACAACAAGAAAAGTAAGAACCTCGCTGCAACAAAACCTACCCACCCGCAAGTCTCCTCAAACAAGATACCTTACCTCGGTCCTTTCCCGTTATGCTCCATTTGTAACCATCATCTCAGTTAAATCCATATGTCGTCGTCGCACCCAATGTAACCTTTATGGCCATTTTGCTAACACATGTCGTGTCCTGCCTAATGCGCAAGGTGTCTTGTAACAACCTAACCCTCATGCTCAACCTGATGTTCCCAATACCTGTGCTTGCTACCATTGTAGAACCCAAATCATCTCCGTAATGTGTGCCCTCAACGTACCCAACACTAACAAACCCCGCAGCCGCAAGCTCAAGTTTACCGGACATATTTCCACCAAACAACCTTCTTGCAATCTCACGTTAGTCAAGCTACCCCAAATCTATCTGCCTCGACTACTCCAACTCCTATGAATGCAACTGCTCATGGTGCTTCAATTCAAGTCAATTAAGCTACGCAAGGACCCCGAAGACTTTTGCCGTTTTCTTTATCTATCTTAATTTATTTTTTCTTTTCTTAATTACGTATTGTAACGCCTATTTATAGCTTTGAATTACTTCCCCATTTGAACTATTTATCTTCTATCTCTTGAATAAAGTTTCTTTTGTTTAAATAGATTGTTATTAAAGCATACCTCTATCTTATTTCCTTATCCTCATTCGCTACAACCCATTCACCTAACCTATTAATAATTTCTCTTTTTCCAATTTGAAATATTTATATTTTACGTTTAAAAGACATCTTAGAAATTTTCTTGCTTTATTAAAATCCACTTAAACTTTTGAAACTATTTTTATGCTTTGGTGACTTTCTAGTGTTATAATTAAAACTCCTTAAAACTTTTGTTTACTCAAAATCATGTTCTTTAAATGTTTTGTAACCCACACAATAGGACGAGTTATGTGAACCATCCGACGATCTAAGTAATTACGATTCGACACGTAATTACCAAAGTCCTCGCATGGAAATCATAATCCGAATAATTGTATGTCATAATATAGAATCGTAAGTAGTTGGGATAACGGTGCAAATGTAAAGATGATAAGGATATGGTGGATACGGCGTTGGTACATCCTATTTATAATGCCTTTATCGGATTTTATTTTGGAGCGTTGTTTTAACTATTTAAAGTTCTGTGTTATGATAAATTTTTTTAAATTTATTTTAAATTTTCCTTTCCTCATAATTTATTGGATTGTTATGATATCCCTTAATTTCGGAACGAAATTCCCTAAAGTAGGGGAGACTGTAACAACTCGTACTTTTCGAATTATATATTTTTATTAAAAACCCGACCCATTTCGATGTTCGAGAAAATTTCCGCATTTATCGAGTAAATTAACTATTATTATATTATTATTTAATTTATTATATATTATATATTTATGACTTTCACATTTTGGCAATTTTGACCCAAAACTTAAACCATTACCTTAGTGTGCTTCCATCCTCAAACACCAGGGACTTAAACTGTAAATTATTATGTTATAATCCATATTATACATCTGGATATTCATTACCCAAACCCGAACCCATATTTGATTACGCGACCCAAATTCAAATATGTTATCTTAACCATAATCTTCGTTCTTTTCGTTGCAATTGATCTCGTGTATATCAAATCTTCGGCCTAATAAACGTCATAAACGTGTTAGTTGATTTCAAATCATTCAACATTATCTGTTTTGAAATTCAAACGTAACCCTAATATCGTTTTCTATATAAACGATCATAAGAAGTCAATTAAAATCACTCACAGCATCTTAAGCTCGTCGCCAGTCGTTCCCCTAAACTTAATTACATAATCGTGTTCATATGATCACTGTTCTTGATCTCCACATCACCGGCCTTGTTCTTCATTATTGCACCTAGCACAGATCGTTAACGAGGTATATAATAGTTGGGTTATGATCGCATTAACGTAATGATCGAAAGCCCTAAGGCTGGAATAATTAACATTGACAGATTTGATTGATTGTTAATCAGAGGGTTCTTAATCAAATCTGGTAATGTCTGAGTTTGTTTATATTAAATCGGTTCTGAGTTATGTCGCACGTCGCTGGCTAGCCCAGCTTGTTAGTTCATATGGATCGCGGGGGACAGGTCGCGGGTTCGAGCCCCTGTCACCCTAAATTTTTAGTATTTTTTGTTTGTTATTCTTTTAAATCAATTAACAAATATATTAATATTAATAATAATTAATTAAAACTATTTTATTAAAAACCGAATTTATTATACTTGTTCTCACGTTTTCGTTCGTGTGTATATGTATATGTATATATAATAATATAAAAACTAATATTTTGACATATAAATATATGTAACAAGTGAACTTCATATATGAATATATTTATATAAAATAAATTGACAAACTAATAAATAAATATATATATATATATATATATATATATATATTTAAATATTTATTTTACTTTTATATTTTAACATACATTATAAAACTAACAATATCTTAATATGTGTTTCACCTTTATTTAAACAAACTAATAATCTTGCATATTATATCTTATTATATATTAATTATGATTATAAAGGGGTATAACATTAACTTAATAATGATTATAATTATTGAGCTTTCATAATCGATCTAGTTCGTTAACTTAAACGTATTCGTATCCTCATTGTTCTTTTTAGGCTTTATCGTCAACGTGTGACTTCCCGCATGCTTAATATTCTCATTCACCTTTTTTCGTCTATTGAGGTGAGTACCACATTCCCCTATTTTACTTCTTTTTTCTACGTTTTGGGGACATATGCGTAAATTGTATTTCTCATATATACTTATACACAACTGCGACTATTGTCTTATGTGTTAACAACTTATACTTTACTTGTTTATGTGCTTATATGCTTTCGCATTCGGAGAGGTCCAACATAATCTCAGAATAGTATAATCATACGCCAGTCGTTATAGCGCTTTGTGCTTCTCGAAATCTCAGTTATACTTGCTCATTTGGTTAATTTGTTATTCTCATATGACTTGTTGCAAATACTTATTTTCTTTATGAACATTTAAACTGGTGTGTTGACCACTCAACCTTGTGTTGACAAAACCATTCTATTTTCAACGCATATGCATGTAGTCGTTTGATGTGAAGTACAAGATCACTTAAGGATTTATGCTAGAAGAAAACTTAATGAGACATATTGTTATTGATTGATATATGTACTTGTTGATGCGTGTTTAATGAATGCCCTTTTTAAATAACTTACAAATAAGCTTTAAATTTATAAACGAAAATCCTAACGAATCCACACACAACCGGCAAGTGTACCGATCACTAATAGTATAGACCTAAGGAAGTCCGAGTGTCAAACACAAGGACACGTGAAAACGTACTTAATACTTAACCCTAAACAAGACTCGCCTAAGAATAATATATTTTAAATGATTTTTAATTATTAACTATTTAATCTAACTTACTTTAACTAACTTAATTGACTAAACTTAACAAAACTAGACGAAAGTTTGAGAATAAGATTTATCAATGGAGAAAATGCCTACCTAGGTAAGAATCCTATTGAAGGTATAATAAACTAATGGATTGTAGAATCTCACAACACCGGTATCTAAGGATGACACAACTAAGGTTCACTCAAGAAAGCTAGATCACCCCTCGGTCTCACTAACAAACCCTAACCTACACTTAGTTGATTTTAAGAACTAACCGGGTAACGAATTGTTAAAGTGCTCTAATGTCGACTCTCCTCTCGGTCTTACCGACACACTACCCTAATGAAGACGAATACTACGCAACCAAGTATTGAGGAACAATTTAGTTTAACTTAAACTAGGTCAACTAATCGCTCACAAACCCAAACCCGACAAGAACCGAACCCGCTCTCGCGCGTTCCTAATCCTTAAAAGTAAAAGCTATGAGACAACCCTACTTCCTATCACCTCTCGGTCTCTAAGAAGGTGCCTACCCGCTGATTTTAACTAATTAATATACCCACTTAAACCCTACGGTTGATCACCCCGCAAACAATGTAAAGAGTTCAAACAAGCTAAAATTAACCAAAACCGATTCAATCAATCAAAGCAAGAGGTAACTGATTATTATTAATCAAAACACAGCCACTAAGCACAGCCTAATTTAATGTTAAACCAAACTTTTCATTAACAATTCAAGTCACGATCATCAACAATCCAATTTACTTACTAAAACCTAACAATAATCATCTAACCTAGGTAGAACTAACTACTTTAGCCTGACATAAACTTTGGACAGCAGCTAATACTTAAGTTAAACATCATAAACATCAATATAAACATAAATAAACTCATTCAAGATTCAATAACAATCAAACACAAGTCAATCTTCAAGTTACTTGCAAAACAATCCAAAGTAAAAGATCAAATTAACTAGTTAAGTATCTTGAACAAAAACACAAAGTTTATGAGTGATTACTTAATGATTATGGCTGAGTTTATGGATGTATATTGCCCCTAGCTGTTGTATACAACTGTCCTTGGTCTTCTTCTTCTTCTCCCAGCCGCCTCCTAGCCGCCACGCACGTTTTTCTTTCTTTCCCTTCCTGCTGGAATTCCGATCGGAATAGGTCTTCCAAGTTGGGGTTTTCTTTTTTTTTATTTAATTAATATAATATGCATGTAAGGCTTCTAACTTGTGGGCTTGGGTCGGGCCTTGAGTTGTAATATTAAAAGTTGATCAAATAAGCCCCCGGAGTCTCCAAACTTTACTTTTTTTTCCTTAAAACACAAAACTACAAGTAATCAATCCAACTTTGTAAAATTAAGCAAAAACAATCCAAAACTCTTAATAATTAAACTAATAAGCAATTAAAACATGATAAAACGATAAGGAAAGTAAGTGTGTTTTACAACACATCAAACATCCCCACACTTAAGTCTTTTTTGTCCGTGAAAAAGTAATCTACACAGGATCATAACCAAGTGAAAAACAACAAACTCTCAGATTATTATCATTCAAAGCACAAGAAACAGCCTGACATATTGACCGCGATTGCTGATATTGTTGTCCACTTAAACCCAGCCACCAGCTAATCAATCCCCCCTTTTGCATTAAACTTTTTAAGTCCAAAAATTAAGGCTACACTTACCCCATCTTAGACAAAGAGAGCTAGAAGACTAGAGTCGAAGCAAACTGGTTCGACAAATCACCATAAGCCAAGGACTCGTTGATAGTACTAATTAGATGCACTCGGTGAAATTTGGATAGATGAATGGTCATGTGGAGGTCGTACTAGCTATTCCTAAATATTATTGGACTTTGTCCTATAAATTCTTAATTTCATATTTATTGACTAAGAACCTTCGAGCCCCAATAGTGTATCCTCAGAGTCACTATCCCCAAGGTAACACGTAAACTCTAAGTCCCGTCTAGTATGTGCATCTTTGGCCTCGTTTTCTAACTTTAAACAATGCTTCATCGGCATTTTACAATACATAACTTTCTTCACAAGCATTTTGCTTTTCTTGAACAACTTATAATACAATACATAACAAACTTTCAAAACATACTTTTTTTTCAATCTTTTATATCACCCTAAAATATATAACTAATTCTAAGCTCGTAAAAAGATGGACATGTGGTGTGTGCTGGTTTGAGTGCATTTAATTCTTACCATCTCAAAGTTTCAGATTATGGTAATCCTCCCTAAGTATCGAAATTCGGTTTCACCGTTTTTAAATTATTATATATAAAAAAACATGCTAAAGATGACTATCAAAGCTAGTTGGGCCTACCGACACATCCCAAATCAGATATGCAAACCATCCATTCTTTAATTATTATATTATTTATTTCAAAAGTTCCGAGAGTTCGTTAGCACATTGGTAATAATATCATCCCCTGCTTAACGTAGAACAAAAAAAATTTTCAAGGGACATTTTTCTTTAATTTTTTTTTTATATTCAGTCACCCCAGCCACTTTCAGTTTTCGGGTGAATGGCTATCCCATACATCTACATGTAGAAAACAGGACCAAACATATATAAGTATATGTCCCTCGAACTTAAGTAACCGACATAATTTTCAGCAAAAGAATAAAACAATTTTTTATTATTTTAATTTTTAAAATTTTTTTTCTACAACTAAGATAAATAAATTCTCATCCCCACAAGTAGAACGAAATCGTCCTCGATGAGAACAAGGAAAAGAAATAAAATAAAATTAAAACTTAAAATAGCAAAATGTAAAATAGAGAACGGGTTACTCCCCTGGTTTATATGCAGATTCTTCATCAGTTGTGTATCAATCAAACGACCGTATAGCATTTCATTCGCGGCCGCAACCTCAGGTGAACCAGTTCCAAAACGCCATCAGAGCTACCATGCGCATAATAATACCTGCAATAACTCAAACTCGCTCGCATAATAAGTAATCAATCCAACTTTGTAAAATTAAGCAAAAACAATCCAAAACTCTTAATAATTAAACTAATAAGAAATTAAAACATGATAAAACGATAAGGAAAGTAAGTGTGTTTTACAACACATCACTTGTGTATTTGGATTTTGTATGGATAATTGTTGTTTGGAAATTTATTTAATAGACATCCGACACTTTTAATAATGCATGATAGTAACCTTTGAAAAGCTGTGAGCAATCAGTTCACGCCCCGGCATTTCTGCCGTAGGTTGGGGTGTGACATCTTTCCCGACAAACTTCCTGGAATCCTTCCCGATCATGAAGTGGAGTTTAGGATCGAGATTTTGCCCGGTAATGCGCCAATCTCCAAAGCCCCGTATCGTCTAGCTCCAACTGAAATTAAAGAATTAAAGAATTAGAACTGAGAAGTTGTAAGCCAAATTCTCGAAATGCGAATTCTGGATACACGAAGTGCAATTTCTTGGCCACATCATAAACGTAAATGGTATTCAAGTGGATCCCGCTAAGATTGAAACTATCTCTAAGTGGGAGATCCCAAAGTCGCCAACCGAGATCCGAAGTTTCTTAGGTTTGGCTGGCTATTATCGTAGGTTTATAGAAAACTTCTCTCGTATGGCCGTTCCCCTAACCTCGTTGACTCGTAAAAACATCAAGTATGAATGGGGAACCAAACAACAAGAGGCGTTCGAAATACTTAAACAAAAACTCACCCAAGCACCTATACTGGCTTTGCCAGAAGGTACCGAGGATTTTGTTGCCTTTAGTGACACGTCTCATTCTGGTTTAGGATGCGTACTAATGCAACATAAGAAAGTGATCGCTTACGCCTCTCGTCAACTCAAGGTGCACGAAAAAACTACACAACTCATGATCTAGAGTTAGGCGCCATAATATTTGCTTTAAAGATATGGAGGCACTATCTCTATGGAGTAAGATTATCGTGTATACCGACCATAAAAGTTTGAAACACATATTCGAGCAAAAATAACTTAACATACGCCAAAGTTACTGGATGGAAACACTGAATGACTACGACTGTGAGATCTTCTATTACGAGGTAAAGCCAACATTGTGGCCGACGCCTTGAGTCATAAAGAACATAAAAAGGCTAAAAGAGTCTGAGCGTTAAGATTAGAACTCCAAGTTGATCTCATCGAACAAATCAAATCCGCTCAACTCCAAGCGATCAATGAAAACAAGATCTCCGACGAAAAACGTAACGGCACCATTGACTCGCTAGTCAAGGGTGACGATGGTATACTTAGAATGGGAAACCGAATTTGGGTACCAATCATTGGGAACTTGTGTGAAAAGATCATGAATGAATCTCACAAGTCCAAATACATGATGCACCCCGGTAGTGATGAGATGTACCAAAATCATAAGCCGAACTACCAGTGGAATGGAATTAAAAAGGACATCGCTTTGCATGTTGTGAAATGTCTAACATGTTTGAAAGTCAAGGCTGAACACCAAAAGCCCTTGGGATTGCTTCAGCAACCCGAACTTCCCATTTGGAAATGGGAGTTAATAACAATGTACTTTATCACGAAACTCCCGAAAACAACTTATCAACATAATGCCATTTGGGTTATAATCGATAGGTTAACAAAATCCGCACATTTTTATACCCATCAACGAGTCATACTCGATGGATAGATTAGCGCGTATCTATGTGAACAACATCGTTACTTTGTATGGAGTACCGATGTCTATAATTTCTGATCAAGACAGCTGATTCACGTCTCATTTCTGGAAGAGCTTCCAACAAGCATTAGGCACAAAATTAAACCTTAGCACCGCATATCAACCACAAACTGATGGTCAAAGCGAAAGGACAATTCAAAGGCTTGAAGATATGCCCCGTGCTTGCGTGATAGACTTAGGTGGAAGTTGGGACGACCATCTACCCCTAATGGAATTCTCGTATAACAATAACTATCACACGAGTATACAAGCCGCATTGTTCAAATCATTGTATGGGCGAAAATATAGAACGCCCGTGTGCTGGTCTGAAACCGGATATAATCAATTGTCTGGACCGGAGATAGCCAAAGAAACCACCGACAAAATCTTACAAATCCAAGAACGACTTAAGACGACACGTGATCTCTAAAAGAGTTACGCACCCCTTCATAAGCCGTTAGAATTCAACGTCGGTGATAAAGTTCTTTTGAAAGTTTCGCCATGGAAAGGCGTCGTTCGCTTCGGCAAGAAAGGAAAGTTAAGTCCTCGATTTGTTCGACCTTTCGAGGTACTTGAACGAATTGGTACTGTTGCATACCGCTTGCGACTACCTGAGGAAATGAACGGGATACACGATGTATTCCATGTCTCTAATATGCGCAAATTTCCAGCTGACGAATCTTTGTCTATGCCCTTAAAAGACGTTGAAATGAATGAAAATTTAAAATTCGTAGAACGACCAATTCATATCGAAGATTCTAAAACAAAGAAATTAAAGAGACGAACATTGAAAATTGTGAAAGTAAAGTGGGACTCACGAAGAGGCCCCGAACACACTTGGGAACTTGAATCCGAAATGAAGAAAAAATACCCCCACTTGTTCTAAAAAGCAAATCTCGAGGACGAGATTTATTCCAAGGTGGGGAGGATGTAACATCGTGAAAGTTTCGGATCAAAAATGCCAAGTTTTAAAAGTTAAAAGATCAAAAATGACAAATTCTAAATTCTAGGGTTTAAATGAAAAATCTGATTTCCGGACCCATCGCGATACGCAATGGATAAGAAGGAAAACCCATCGCGTATTGCGATGGGTTGTCTGACAGGCGTGACACGTGGCCTGCCACGTGTCCACGCGTGGCACAACGCCCGCCACGTGCATCAACTCTGCCACGTGTCGCCACATGGCAATACTATAGGTCAAGTCACCGGTCTACGTCGTGATACGCGACGGGTGACCAAGGGGACCATCGCGTATCGCTATGGGACCCCTGATCAGCCTATAAATTGAAGGCTTGGGCTCTCTCACTCTTCACACCAATCCACAGCTCCTTTCTCTATCTAAAATATACTCTCTCTCACTACCTCTAAGTACGTGCAAATTTTCCTCGAATTCCGTGGCCGATTTCTCGTATTTCGTGCCACTAAACCATCAATACTGAAGTATCGACGATGTTATCTCTAAGTTTGAGCCATCATGAGACGACCCGACGATCCTCTTGAAGTACGTGCCAAGAAGAGACGAAGAATGGGTTTGCCTCGATAAACGTGTCAAAGAAGGTGTTGATAAAAAAACTTTGGAAAACGAAGCGGCGTCGAAGTGTTGCTCGATAGTGTAGGGTTTTTATAAGCCAACCAAGGTAGGCATAATGCCCGAATAAAATAATAATAAATTATTAAAAGGTTTAAAACCCTAAGTCGAGGATATACTCGATACCTCGATAACAAAAGAAATCATAACAAAGAAAAGAAAAGAAAGAAAAGTGATTATTATATAATTCTTTGTTATAAATATTATTTAAGTTTAATATAATTATTCTTAGATATTAAGTAAAAGAAAGAATACGTTTCTTAAAGAAGAAGAAACGTATGGTTTTAAAAAAAAGTAAAATAAGTTAAACTAGAGGTTTATCTTATAAAAGAAAAGTAAATAAGTTAAATGAAAGAGTTTTAACTTATAAAAGAGAGAAATAAAAAGAATACTTTTTAACTAAAGGTTTTAAAGTAAAGAAAAGAAAATATAATCGAGGTAACGATTATAAAAGAGACTAGACGTCTTAAGCCGGATTAAAGATCCGACTAACAAAAGGTTATGCTCGTATATAGGTGCGAGATAGCAAAGAAAAGGGAAATACCCTCGGACAGTGTATTGAAGCTGATCCAAAAGAAAAGGTGAATGCGTCAAACTTTATAAACTTGTTTAATCGAGTCAAAAATAAATAAAAAGAATTACATGGGACTATGTGTCTCTAAAATGTTATAAACAAAAGTAATCGCTAGCCTTCAGGCTGTCGTGTACGTTTGTTTGGATCCTTACATAAGTGGTAAAAAGTCGGTTGGCACACCGCACCACACTTGGTCATGACATCCGCCACGATGGGGCGTCCGAGTGAGACTGGCCATGTGTATACGTATGTTACCTAAGTAATGTCGAACGTTGCGGTGTCTTGTGTGAGACTTAAGTTTATAATTGTGTTTGTTTTAAAGCTTGATTATTCCTAAGCCACGATGGGCCGGACTTAAGTTATGTCTCGAGGGGTAATCAAGTAAAAAAAAATATTTTAGCGTCAGCATATTCACCAGCATGTGTTGCCGACGTATTTTTAAACATTTTGCAGGTAATTAAGAGTAGGAGCTTGGAGGCTCGAAGTGCATAAGATATCCGATGGCTCAGATCTTTTGTTAAATATTAAAAATATAAATGGTGGTTTTGTAATTAAACAAGTAATCCTTGTAAAACATTAATGGGTGTTTTATAAATCCCATCTTTTGTTAAATTTATAATATTTTAAATCCACATAAATATAACTTCCGTTTTACAACTTATGAACTCACCAACCTCGTGTTGACCCATGAGTATTTATGTTTGCCCAGGTTGCTAGATTTGCTAAGGAGCGGGTTGCATTGCATATGTTAGGAGTCACAATTGTCGCATGAATTTTTATTTCACATTGTTTACATTTGATGGATTGCGCATGTTTGAGCACGGGGTTTATTATTTTAAACCATTTACTTTACGCTTCCGCAAAACTTAAAACTGTATGGTTTGGCTTTTGTTTTCATGATTGAGACTTAAAAATATTTTGAAAATTTGAATTGGATGTTTGGTATAACAAATAAGCTAGATCCTGATGTCACACGTCTCGCGGTAAAACTCCATTAGTCGAAATTTAAGGGTGTGACAGTATTTTAGAGACAATACTCTGACCTGAACCCTAGCCGGGTATTGCCAATACCCGGTTAAACCTAAACCCGGTTCTATACCCGGAACCGGATATTTGAAAAACCCGATTTGTGCATCTCTAACTCACGGAATGATAAGGGAGCATGCTTGATTTTATGTGGCTCTCAGATAGGCGGGATAGCGTTCCATGATACCGAACTCACACCACATCCACCCTTAAAAATGGAAGGTTTTAGTAACTAATAAATAAAAGATGAAGGAGATGTTAGTGCTAAATGCCTAACTCATTTCATGTTTGCTACATTCACATTAATTTAAAACAATGCAGTATCCACCTGTCAAAACCCATTCCAACCTAAACTAAAATAACATTCAAACCTATTCTAACCCATTACATGTTTTTGCAAGGTATAAGTTCCGATGAGACGTCGTTATAAACTAGGATCAGATGCAACATACAGAAAACAAAGCATGGAAGAAAAGCTATCAAAGCTCGATTCAAACATTAATTAAAGCATCTGCCCCCCGACCACGTTCAAAAACACATGCACAAGTTTCGTATGCAACTACAAACCATCATCTAAACCATTTAAAAGAAAATAAAGCCAAATTACTTTACGTACTACCACTATTTGGCAAATAGAAATGGACCTCCGCTTGAAAACGGTTTATTGGTCTAGATATATATGACTGTAACTGATCATGAGACCGTTCGACCGTAACTCATAGAAGCAATGTACAAATTCTTTGCCCACTTTTCCTGCACAACAAAACCACAAAGTTATTACAAATCAAGCATTATACATTAGACCAACTTATTATTGAGAGAGAGAGAACAAGTTAACCTTAACATGTGTACTAGGAAAACCTGAAGTCCGCAGTGTTTCCTGAGTCTCATCTGTGGGTTTTCTTCTTGGTACACTAAGAACAAAAGCAGATTGGTCCCATGTAGCTGCAGTTGCCGTTATCCGATACCCGGCTTCCCATCTTTTATGAATGCCTTCACTTGGATACAAAAAGTCTAGTTCCACAACCTGATAATAACAATAACAATAACAATAATGGAGTAATTTCATATATACCCCTACAAAACTAAAAATATCATTATGCCCTAACAAAGTAGTTAAAATATCATATATCCCTAATTCATTAAAAACAAATTTAAAATTATCATTTAACCCTTATTTTTCTAAACTTCATATTTTCATAACCCATCTTTAACTTGAAATTTTATTATTTTTTCATTTTTGGCTAATACATTTTTAACCCATTTTAACTTGTTTTAGACATGATTTGGGATGAGAGGATTAGACATGATTTGCTAGACTTAAACCTCTCCGAGGACATGGTCGAGGATAGGAATTCTTGGAGGCGTAGAATTAAAGTTAATGATTTTTAGAGAGAAAGGAATACCTTAGGGGCATCTCTTTACCTTACTTTTGGTCAATACACCATTATGTTATTTTCTTTTCATATATTATATATTTTTATAAATATATTTTTATAAATAGATAAAAATATATAATATATGAAATATAGTATTTATGTATTAGTAATTATTAAAATACATATGTATTTTAGAGCCGATGGTCTCTCTGGAAGCCACCTCTCTATCCCATTGGATAGAGGTACGGTGTGCCTACATCCCACCCTCCCCAGACCCTACTTGTAGCTTTGTTATTTGGTGGGATTCCACTGGGTATGAATGATATGATTTATTTTAACTTGTTTTAATTTTTACCAGTAAACAATAGTTTCACAAAATATTAGATCTTTATCATTCGATTATCATGTAATTATACCTCGTTCAATTGTCAATGTTGATCAAAATCAAAATAAAAAATAGGATTTAAACAAATATAATGGAAAAGGTAGAATGGCCATCAAGTAAAAATTCATTAATGTTGCGTATATATTTCAAGTTTATAAGGATATAAATGAAATTAATCCAAATACAATTCTAAATTTATGATCCAAACAGCAAATAGGCACCTGTTCAGAGAATCCAGCACCACGAGACATAACAATGGCCCATTTATTTCCTGCAGTTCCCATAGCAGTGACATGGAACCCTTCTTTCCATTTTTTATTTATCCACTTGAACGGAAATGATTCACTAACTTTATATGACTGTTGAAGATACGGGGTACCTACGTTTCAGGACAGACATATGATTCAACACTGTAAGGTAACATATATAAGCGAATATATAATCACGCTTACCCTTTGACATTACAACCAAAGAGCTCCCGTTGTTGGAACCTGCTATTGCACTGATATAATAATTCTTATCCCACTGTTCCATAATCCAATCCTTTAATTTAATAACACACAGACAAACAAAACGCTTAGTTGTCTTCTCAAGTATGTAAATAAAATATAAAGCACATAATTATAAGTAACAAATGAGATGAAGAACCTTGTTAAGAAATACAGGAGAGAGTTGGTAAACTTGAGAGGTGTATCCGGTGCCTGCATCCATGATAATAGCCCATAGGTTTGAGCAAGAAGCCACACTGCTGATGAGTAATCCGTCTTCATTTCCTTTTTGAATATGCTGAGCAAGTCTCACTTCTGACACGTTATAGTGATATCTACAACACAACATAGGAAGCATATTCATGTGAGAGATGGAATACATGTAAAATATAAAAACCTTTTACTTCAGTAGAAAAACAATTACCAATTGATGTATAAACATGACCACAATATTGTATTATTGCAATAACAATCTATAAATAAGGAAAACGGAGAAGGTGCTACTAGGGGTATAAGCAAGCCGAGCCTAAAGTCAGATCAATTAAGTTGCAGAAAACTCAAGCTTCAGCTTGGCTCGTTTCGAGCACTATTTCTATAAGCTCGAGCTCAGCCCATGAGTAGTGTATCAACTTTCAAGCTCGAACTCAGCTCGTTTATTATTTACTAATTAATAATTTATATAAATACACACACACATATATAACCTAATATATACTATTTAGTTATTCTTTTCATAAATTCATGTCGAATATTTAATAAATTTATATTTATTATACTCCCTCCGTCCCATTTTAAATGTCCATTTTTCCATTTTTGATTGTCCCAATTTAAATGTCATTTCCATACATATAAATTCAATTTCCAATTGTGCCCTTACTATTAAATGTCATTTTTTAGCCAAGGAAGAAAAATGGTTTTTAGCCATAATAACTTGTACATTATTGTCATTTTACAGCTCATAAAATAAAATGATCAAACATTTCTTAATTTGTGTGTTTTGGGTCCCATGACGTTTAAATGGGACGGAGGGAGTATTAAATAAAAAACCATTTAACTAATTGGCTAGTTTAGGCGCTCGCAAGCTGACTCGAGCTTCGATAACTGAAGCTCAGGCTTGGACTCGTTTATTATACAAGCTTCCTTTTAGGCTTGAGCTCGTTTAAGCTCAGCTTGATTCGAGCTTTTTGTGAACCGATCTTGAGTAACTCATTTACAACCTTGTATGCTATGTACGCAAAATAAACGAACTTTGTGGGTGGCAATTGCCAGACCTAATTCCCATATATCATTTAAGTTTTTCACCCAATAAATCAAATGCAAACACACCAGTAAAAATTTTAAAGGAAAAAAATTATGTAATGCAGTACCTCTGCTTCATTGGGCGGCGAGCATTATATACACTTATCCACTGCGTTGCAGGCATCCCCATGCGTATCTTCTTCTTCGGTTGTTCATCATCTTCTTGCTCCATTGTCAATCTTCCCCGCTTGTGTCCAATGAGCTAACAGATTATACAAAAATCATGTCAGAAACAGAACAATTGAGTTCATAATACATTTTAGGTTCAAATGTCATATAACATAAGCAACAAATTTTGACACATATATAGTTAAATACCTTCTGAGCACCGTCAGTGTTAATCGGTCTAATATCCGGATTGGGACCAACAATCCCATCGAAAAGGGAAACATATTTTGCATAATCAGGTTCCTCATCAAACTTCAGATTTACAACATATTCAACAAAATTCCGAAACGGGACAGGACAGAAGCTGCAAAGCGTCTCGGGAGAAGTCGCCATCTTCTTCTTGCACACAAGGAATCCTTTATTCTCACCCTACACATTTTAAACCACCATCTAAATGCACCAAATAGCTATAAATAAAAACACACTACCGCACGCAGACAGGCCAGTAAACTAACTGAATGAACAAAAATGAAGCATGTTCTTGTCCGTTTGTTTAATTATAACTGAACAACTGATTGATCCCAAACAATTAAACAAACAAAATTTTCTTGTTTGTGTTTGTTTATTAAGAAAATTAACATGTCCGTGCCCATTTATTTTCGTTCATTACATAACATTATAAACAAATGGTTCACATATATACACAAACGAACATAACCAACTAAAAGTATGTGTGAGCAGCAATGTGTTGTGCCCAAAAAGTTGTTAAAACTAAAGTAAATTGTAATGGGCTGAAAAAAATTATCTTAGAATACTAACAATGCAGACGAACCAGCTTAAATAAACGTAAAATAACGAATATAAATGAACATAAACGAACTTGAATAAACGGATGTTCACGAGCATCAATGAACGAACAAAACATGTATCGATGTTAGTTCTATTAACTAAATGAACAAAAGAGTTGTTCATTTTTGTTCGTTTATTATATAAACAAACATAAACAAACTTCCTGCCAAACGATTCACTAAATATTCGGTTTGTCTACAGGCCTACACGCAGACATGTATTTGAAAACTATTCAAAATTGATAACCAACCTGAAATCCTTGCCATGGTAACCGACCACGAAGAAGAAATACAAGTGTATAAGCAAGGGATTCCAAATCATCCCTCCGACTTCCTGTTCTACCAAGATGAGCATGTACACTCGCATACCGAACCGTGCCCCTTCAAGATAATAATATTAATATCAACACAAAAATAATTATTATTTATTAACGAAAAACCTACATAATAACATCATCAACATACCTAAACACATCTGGCCGTTGATCATATTCAATGTGCAATCCAGATGATGAATCTCGCCACCTGGTGGCTGCACAAATAAAGCACATGTTTTAGAAGCATTGTATATTATGATGTAAGAAAACTCAAAAAGAACAATTTAGAATATACCTAAACCGAGATCAACAAGAAACAGTTTCTTCTCATCTGATGTTCCTGGAGAACCAAGTAAGAAATTCTCAGGTTTAACATCACCATGTACATACCTGAAAAATCACCAGTATTACATTATATACCATGTGTATATAATATCACAAATAACTCAGAAAACAGTTAATTAAAGCTACCCTCTGGAATGAATCTTCTCTAATATGGATATGGCTTCTATAGCTATGCATGCAACCATTTCAATTGACATCCTAAACATGAAAAACAGATAAAAATTAGTTAAATGTTGTTTGCCTGTGTTGCACTTGAGCCGCTATGAAATTGGACTTACGTGTGTGAGTTGTTATTCCAGACATCCCATAAGCTAGGGCCAAGCATATCCATGACCTTCAACCGTCATCAACATTAGCTACTATTCACTTAAATATAAATACATATACAAAAGCACAATAGACAAAAGCGTACCATTATGTAGTAATCACCCTGCCTGCCTTTAAAATGTATACGTGGCACGCCATGACTTCCACCAAGAACACTGAAAAACACCAATCAAACAATTATCATAGGAGAATGTCAAAATATGAGTAACAGATGAAAAGGCTTACTTGTAAACCTGCCATTCGTATGGTGGTCCATAGTTACATCCTTTGCTGCTTCTGTGTTCAAACTTCAATGCAACCTATAAAATCATAGATGATAGATTAGATGACATTCATATCCCGACAGCATGCAACCAAAATACCATGCGATACCTCTACAGCTCCAGAACCAGTTCTTTCATGAGGAACAGAGGCGTTAATACGGCGTCCAACATATACTTGCCCAAATCCACCCTTTCCAAGTTTCCTCTCAATCTTATATGCTGGCGATCCACCAACCTGGACCTGTATTTAGTGAAAAACTGATTAAGTATATGATAAAATCAAGTGCTAAAATTTAATAATCACACAAACAAACAACCTTTTTTTCACTAATTAACAAGTTAAGCATATCGCACCAATACATAGACTTAACAATATTTTTACCAAAGAGAACACACCCACAATTCCTAGAGCAAACTACAAGTACATGAAAAAACAGATAGTATATTAAAATAGTGAAACAAGAGGGCATTGAATTGAATATTAGTATTAGTAAGTAAAAACCTCCTAATCCCAGATGAAAGACAAACTTATATAAAGTATTATACCTTTTCAGGGAGAGGAGCGGTGGAGGGTTCATCTTCAGGAGCGAAAGCCTTATCGGCGGTGGGGCCAGCGCTATCGTACTCATCATCATCCATATTATTATTATTATTATTATTCTTTATCTCTGGTGGTGATGGTTGTTGTTGTTTTACAGTAGTAGTAGCATTCTTCTTCTTATTATTGTTATTATTATTATTCTTGTGTTGTGGTTTGGGTTCGGTTGTATCATCAGCAACAGCAACAGCAACAGCAACAATTGGTTGTGGTGTTCTGTGACGCAATTGAGGCATTATCCATCAATTCAATTCAAATGTAAGAAATTCACTCAAAGGAACAACAATTCTGAGGGAGAAAATGTCGAAAAATTAGGGTTTTGGCGTCGAGATTTGAGGGGTGTTTTATGTTATGTTATGTTTACGGTGTGTGTGGCGGTGTATTCTTCTTATAGATATAGAAATTTCCAGAACAAACCAAACCAAAGGGAGGAGGTGTCTTGAAGGAAGGCATTCATTTGCAATTCCACCACTATACCTTATTTTATTATTATTACTGTACTCGGTAAAATAACATGTCACTAAAGATAATCAATTAAAACATTCATTTAACTTGACATAATACGTCTTTATCGTTTAGTATCAAACTGTTATAAATTTACATTGTTTCTAGCTTCAAACTTAAAAATTACAATAATTTAATTTAAACTGAACCACCAAAAGACATTAACAAAATAACTAACCATGTTCTTTGATATTAAAACATCGTCAAAGTTTTCAAAAATTATGCCAACATAAACTCCCATTTCCTAAACACCTGAAAATTTTTAAAAATAACAGAATATTCAATTAAATATAAACATAACATAACAACATGTTTAATAATTACTAACATATAAACATTAATAAAGTTATATACAACCAACAAATCTAAAGTTCATATATATACTTATTAGGAAGTCTAAAAAGATGTTGACAATATACTACATTTGTTAAATCTATCAACAATATCTAAAGCATTTAAAAATTACCTTCTACTTCATCATCGGACAACAAACTTTCTGGATAATCATCATAATCACTTTCATAGTTTGCATAATCGGTTAACTATTTAACCTTCAAATAAAAAGTCGTTTATGAACAAACGGCTAACATTGGATCCAAAAGAATTGGACACATACATTTTCTCTACAAAAATTAATATTATTGAATAAAAAATCTGTTTAACATGATATATTTAAACCTCAATTATTTTTAAAACAATAGACATACTTACCTTTACCATTAGACCCGGTGTAATAGTTAACCCTACCAAACTACAGTACAATAATGGCCT
Source organism: Bidens hawaiensis (assembly GCF_021521415.1). Classification (NCBI taxonomy): domain Eukaryota; kingdom Viridiplantae; phylum Streptophyta; class Magnoliopsida; order Asterales; family Asteraceae; genus Bidens; species Bidens hawaiensis. The sequence goes on from NW_027505385.1 coordinate 101,407, forward strand.
GCGCTTCATCAAAATGATCAACGACATACTTAGAAAGCTCAAATGCATAATGATCCCATAGTGTAAGATACACACAATTGCCACTGAAATAAGAGAAGTGTTAAATACAGTATAAAGTATATTAACTAAATTATGTCACCAAATGGTAGTGAAAATAGTCGTACCTTAAATCACATAACTCCATGGTACGCTTGTTTTTGTCTTTGACGTTTGAAACATTGCTCTTGAAGACATGAACGACGTGACCAATGATATCTAACAGAAACAAAATAAAAAAAAAGTAAGTAACAGATCTATTGGAAATCTTAGGATAAAATTAATAAATAATTTATTTGAATACAAATAGTATAATACCAATTGTGGATTTCAAAGAAATTTGTTTTTTGATTATTGATTCAAATGAAATCATTTTGAATCCAAATATGCGACCTTCAAACTATTGACATAGATTCACATGAGTGTTTGGTCCCAACACTAATTTGTTTGCACAGTCAATCACTCTGTAGTTTGATCCATTTAGACCAACGCTCGGATTGACAATAGTTAGAGTAGAGCTTTCCTTCAAGAACCTTTTGAAACGAAAGATATCTTGTTAGTAAACGGTGGCTTGGATTCGATTTCCCTGTCATTAAAGATATAAATATTTATGAGAATTAAAATTGAATCAATAATTAATTGTAGACGTGTAACATATATCCAGATTGACAAATAGATACTTACATCTTCATCCATTAAAACCATCTCGATCAAAAAATTCTCGTTGACATTTTTATTATCTTTGATGCTCCAAAGCCTCATAACTCTAACCTTAAGAGTTGGTGTTGATGTTTTCAGAACATCGATGTCATTTAGCATGGTAAAGGTTTGAGCTTCCATTGTCATATGCTTACAATGAAAATATAAAACAGTTAAATAAAATGGCCGAAAAAAAACACAATTATTAACAGTGTAGGAGCTTACATTGCAGAAGATATGAATGGAATAAAAGAGCTACGATTATATAGTAGGATTTTTACAGTATTAATTTTGTTAAACGTATTATGTATAGAAACTTTCTAAAATTAAGTTTGAATATAATAAACAGGTTTATTGAAAATATAATCTTCTAAAATAACATATTGATTATTAGAATATTAGAATAATTATACAATGAATATTATAAATTAAAATAATAATTTGTATCCAAATAATACTGTCCAAAAATAACAGATTGATTATAAAAAATGTATTATTAGAATGCATTAGTATATAATAACTTTTAATATTACCATGTTTAAGGTTTTTTTAAAAAAAGTTAATATTTAATAATAATGCATTGACTAATTTAGGAATAAAATAATAACAATAATAAAAACATAATTTTTTTTCTTAATTATCGTTTTTATAGTCAAAGTCTTAAATATAATTTGAATTTCAAATTATATTCAAAATATCAACTAATAATAACGGATTAAGTTAATGTATATTTATATTTTTAGAAAATTCTATAATAAATTATATTTGAAAGATCAATATTATACTTTATTATATATTTTAAAAATCAATATTATAATTTCGTAAATTTAGTAATTTATAATTTAGTAAATATTACTAAAAATGAATAATTTATGTTTGGCCGGATAAAAGTTGGCCGGAAATAAATGAATCAAAATTGGCCCGAAAAAAAATAAAAAAATGGCCGGAAATGGCATGTTAATACGTAGTAAAGAAAACAATAACAAATTGGACGGAAAAAAATTTCAGAAATCGGACGGAAATTCAATTCTTAATATTTAGTAAACCAAACAATAACAACAGATCGGCTGGAAAATTTAAGAATTGGACAAATAAAACAATAAAAAATTGGACGGAAATAAATTAAAAAATTGGACGCATCTTCACTTCTTAATATTTACTAAACAAATCAATAAAAAATTGGCCGGCAAATCTCAGAATACATAAAATATCCTTATAACAAATTGGCCGGCTCATATTCATCAGATATTATATTCTTTAATAAATCTATGCGCAACAATGAATTGTTAATTACCTTTAATATATTCATCGGAAAATGGATCTGTTATAAGCATCATCAATTGACCAAAAAAAACGTAATAACATCTCCTCTGAGAAACGATGAATCGAACGGAATCGAACAGGTTGGAGACTTGTCCACCTATGGAAGTGAAGAACAACATGGTAGATTAAACAATTGATGGTTAACACTCTAGAGGTTCGATGTTTGATCTGAGCGGCAGAATTTGAGCGGCGAATTAGGGTTCGTATATTCGTGTAGAGGTTAGAGAGAAAAATGGAGTCTGGAATTAGGTTGTGAAAATTAGACCCGGTTTTCTTTTTTGAGTGTTTGGTGAACAGGACTCGTGGTAGCATAATAGAGAGGACATGTGGCAGCATAATAAGGAATCCGAGAATGAAAATTTGCTGACTGGATTGACTATGTGGACAGCCTAGTAGAAGGTCATGTGGAGGAATGGTTTTGCTTTAATAGTATGTATAGATTATTATTATTATTATTATTATTGTTATTATTATCATCATCATTATTATCCCATCAAATTTTACCACTAATGCTCCTTTACTATAATTTACTACATACACACAATTACAATTGTTTTTTTCTAGAGCCGGCAATTGGGTACCTGTTTAAGATACAATAAGACCTGTTAATCAAAAAGGTGCGGTATGTGATTTTTTTATTTTCTTAAATAATTGAAATTAGTAGGCTAGACTTCATCATTTTCGCTAATTGAAATTAGTTGTCTTATAGTCATGACATGTAAATTAGTTAAACAAGTCGTATTCAAGTTTGATATTTGTGTTACGCGTGTCGTTTCTTACCTGTTAAGACACGAATTGTCAGCCCTAGTTTTTTCTTTAAACATAACCAGTCTATGGAATAGATCATTTTAAAAAAATTACTATCACTTTTTATCCTTCAAATCACAAAGTGTCTCACTTTTTATCCTTTAACTTTATGGTCATCCAAAAAACAAGCTAAGTTACAACATGTGTATGAGGGTGTAAATGTAATTTCAATCATTTGATATTAAAGTACCAAAAATACTTTAAATATTAATAGAAAAACAATACATATGGGTCCACCCTTTCTTTGACTCACACAACCAAACCCAAATGGCCACCGACCACCACATGTAATAAATACAATTGTTTTCATTCGGGTTGTGGTGGTGGGATTGCAGAGGCGGCAACCATAATGGTTGCACTGCTTCTCTTCACCGAAGTCGCCGTCGCCATCATCCCTATTGTCTTACACCTTCTCAATTTTTATGCATTCCTTAAGACATTCAAAATCCGAGCGGGGTTTCACACTGTCTTCCCATCATTGGAAACCTCTAAGATGGATTTGGAGATGAGAACATCGACTTTAAGGTTTCTTAAACGAGGGAGACTAACGACAGTGGTGGTTGATTTGCGATGGTGGGGATTGGTTCGAAACAAGGGGTGGTTGTTGTGTGGTGGGGGCTATTAGTTTTAGGTGGTGATTAAAGAATGGCGTGGTGGGGGTGAAATGTGGTCGGTGTGAGCAAGGTGCTGGTGGTTGCCTACGTTATCAAAGGTTGGAAGATGGGGCTCCAGTAACTCAAGCATTGGCCCTCAAATTTAAAGTGCATCTTTGGGGGTTAACATCTCCCATGGTGGAAACAGTATTGTGTACCTAGCTTTCACGTAAAGACCGTTTAATCTCTCGAAGATCCCTCCGTCTCTCACGGAAATCTCTCTTGTTTCGTCAAAAGCTGTAAACTCGGACGATCCATGTGACCGTGTGCGTCACATACACAGAAAAACTTATATAAACAATGAGAACCCAAAGGTTACTCCTAAAGCACTCATGTTTTGACATACATCGCCTTTTTTCGCCTCATTAACATCACTAGCATCCAAATACGATTTCAACCTATGATTGAATTAACTTTGTTGGTTTGTTGATCATCATTTTCTATTCCACCATGACAACTCATAACATGAGACGAGCTATCGCCACGTGCACATCATCCAACACAATACGTGTCACTGTTACTTCTTAATTATCCTTACCTAGTTGTTTAAACACAATTTCCTCATCATCTAAATTCAAAGTAATAGTAGATGATTCGAAGGTTGCCTTCAACTAATTTGACTCTGACACTACTTCCCGACTTGTCCACCAATGGGAGCCTACTTCAAACCTCTCATCTGACAGATCCAGTTTGGGTTCAATGACAGCTGCGTATTTTTCTTGAACCTCACCCATATTAGCATATACATCTCACGGTCCATCTTCTCTAACCACAGTTGTATTACCTTCCCCCCTAGGTTGTCGAAAGTCTTTCGCAATATGCCCTTTTCATCCACAATTATTTCACCTACATGGAAATCGTTTCGGTTGATATGTTGATTATTTTTCTTAGTTCTCTTCGTTCGATTAATATTTTTCAGAATTGTCGTTCCGACCCTTTCTATTCCTTTCTCTCTTCTTGTCTGGCAAGGATATTCTCAAACTTGGTTATACTCGGTTGGGTCGCCCACCCTTGGATAGCGGTAACATGGGTGTGATACTCTGGTCTTAAACCGTGAATGAGTATCTGATTCGTCTGAGAATTGTTAACCCAAGACATTCGATCGCATTCTCCAATCATGGCGCATACATTGCGAAAATATTAGGAAATTGATACACACACACATATATATATATATATATATATATGTAAAAACGTCATAAACTCACCTTTAATTAGTTGTAATCAAGCATTGTTTGTAACATCGTAAAAATTTCGAGTTTAAAATACGAAGTTCCAAAAGATGAAGGACCAAAATGACAAAATTCTAAATTCATGGGCTTAAAATGAAAAATCTGATTTTATGTCCCATAGCGATACGCGACGGGACAAGGGACAAGCCCATCGCGTATCGCGAAGGGCTTGGTCAAAAATTCTAGAAGACTGGTCAATGACGATACGCGATCGCCAAAGAACCTACGTCATCACGTATCGCGATGACTTGGTCTGACAGGCCAAGACACGTGTCGCCACGTGTCAGCCGGTGGCACATGGTGTCGCCACGTGGCACCGCGTCTGCCACGTGGCAACACTTCTGCCACGTGACAAAGCTAGTGGTGTCGCGATACGCGACAGGCTAGCCAAAGGGGCCATCGCGTATCGCGATGGGCACCCTGGTTTGCCTATTTATAGCAAGCTACGGGTTTAATCCATTCTCACCAAGATCAGCTCTCTTATCTCTCTCTAGCATCTCTCTAAGATTACAAACTATACCCTCGTTTACCTCTAAGTACGTACCCAAATTCCTCGTAAACCGTGCCAAATTACCAACGTTTCCTCGAAGTACGTGCCACATACCAACGACGTTCCAACGAAGAAGGTGTTTCCATCCCGACGACCCGCCTCGTAAAGCATGCTGACGTGTGGAGAAGTGTTGCTGTGCATCCTTTTGCGTGCCAAGGAAGGAGTGTCGAAGGAAAGGTGTTGATCAAGAAGAAAAGAAGGCGAATCGGCATTGGAGTGCTGCTCGAGTGTATAGGGTTACATAAGCCGACAAAGGTAGGTATAATGCCCGAATAAAATAATGATAAAATATTATAAAGGCTTAAAACCTTAAGTCCAGGATATACTCGATACCTCGAAAAATAAAATATAATAAAGAAAAGAAAAGAAAGTATTATGAATATATATATATATATATATATATATATATATATATATCAATGTGATTATCCTACATGATTCTTTGTTACAGAATATTATTTAAGTAATAATAACTATTCTTAAATAATAAAGAAAAGAAAAGAATACGTTTCTTGTGGAAGAAGAAACGTAGGGTTTAAAGGAAATAAACTAAGGGTTTATATTATAAAAGAATATAAGTTAAAAGAAAGAATATTTTTTATTAACTAAAGGTTTCAAAGTAAAGAAAAAGAGATTTGAACTAAAGGTTCACAAAAGAAAGTATAATCAAGGTAAAGATTATAAAAAGACTAAAGGTCTTAAGCCGGATTGTATGTCCGACTAACAAAAGGTTATACTCGTTCTGTAGGTGCGAGATAGCAACGGGAAAGACCCTCGGACGATGTATTGAAGTCGATCCAAATAAAAAAGGTGAATACGCCCCCAACTTTACAAACTTGTTTTTAAACGAGTCAAATAAATTATATGAAAATGATTTACACGGTAGTACATGTCTCTAAAACGTTATAAACAAGAGTATAAGCCTAGCCCTCAGGCTGTAGTATATGTTTTTCTGGATCCTTACATATGTGGTGGGCATACCACACCTGGCCATATTGACGCTTTCCTGCGGGGAGTTAATGACCTTGTGTATACATACAGGTACATAAGTATGTCGAACGTTGCAGTGTTTGCTAGGGTATTTAGTGTAGAGACTTGAGTTTATAATTGTGTTGTTTTAAGACTTGATTATTCCTAAGACACGATGGGCCGAGACCAACGTAGTCTCGAGGGGTGATCAAGTAAAAGAAAATATTTTAGCGTCAGCATATTGACCAACATGTGTTGCTGACGTATTTTCTAAACAACTTGCAAGTGATCAAAGTTAGAGCTTGGGATGACGAAGTGCTCAAGATATCCGATGGCTCGGATCTTTTTGTATAACTTTAATATAAAAGGAATGGTGGTTTTGTAATTAAAACAAGTAATCCTTAAAACATTAAACGGGAACTTTTAATCCCGTCTTTTGTAAATGTAAATATTATATATAAAATCCACATGTTTCTAAAGTCTTCCACTTTAACACGTAACTCTGATATATTTATAAATGTGGTACCAACTGTTGGTCATATGCCCAGCTCTAAGATGGAGGTGTGATAAGGTTGGTATCAGAGCCATCGATTTTAGCGAATTAGGTATTACAAGATAATACCTAAGCTTTGATCCAAGTACATAGGGAAAATATTTTTATTACCTGTTTATATTTGAATAGGGATAAGATAGGCTAGTAACCTTTTTTTCCCTCCTCACTCTAAACCACCCAACATATTAGATGTCTTTCATGAAGATGATGAATAGTTATGTACGTTAAGCAAAGAAGGTTGGAATACCCGAACCTCTACCCAAGGATAACATGAGCGATGACTACTATAAGCCTTTCTTCAACCAAGACGAATACATTGACCGAACCAGCCAATATACTTCCCTGGAACCGAGAGTTGTCCAATTAACTTACCCGATAGTCCACCAATGCCAAGAAGTGATCCCCCAAGACATTCCGGCTACCACCCATCAAGCATACCCATGTACCACCCATCCAAAATTCCAACATATCACCCTTCCGAGATTCTGACATACCAACCATCCGAAGTTCCAATGTACCAACCGCCAAATCCCCATCCATCGTACACTTTCCTCTCCAACCGACCAATCAAGGAGGAACCTATTTCAGACTCGTCCGATTGGATGCAATGCCATTCTGACCAACGTAGGTGGCCCACCGGAACATCTGATTCTGACTCTGTTGATTCTCGCCCCAACAAATATAAAGGACCATCCCGCAAGCCTAAAATAAGAGTCATAATGCCATACGAAAGTTTTCGCATGCCCTTGATAGTGAAGGAGACTGCCGAACTGATGGAGGAAGAGGACCCTGAGGAAGAAGAGGACCCGGAATAAGAATCTGAAGAATACCCCGAGGAAGAGTATCCAGAAAACCCTAATGAAGTGACAACACACACTGATGGAGGAACCGTTCCCCACCAAAATCCAAGTGATGGCTCCGTGGATCCTTATGTACAATATCTCGAGGAACTCAAGAACAAAGCATCATCAAGCTTCCCACCATACGAAGGCGAGATCCCATCAATTGAAGATCAAGCAAATGAAATCCGTGAGCAGAATGAGGCTGCCGAAGCTTTCTTCAATGACCCATCCGACGTGACATCATTGCTATACCCAAACCCAAGGAACCACTACGACGTGGTCATGATGGGGTATCGGGATCCGCCACCAAAGTATGGATACCCAAACGAGATCCCTCAGTCACAAGAGGAGCATTTGGACCGAGCTTTTCATGAAACCGATGACTTAAGGAAGAAAATAGCCGTGGATGGAAAGAATAAGAAAAAGATGGGAGAAAAACTTCTGCGAAAGTGTAATAAGACGACAAAATGGTGAAGAAGTTTATCAAGGATTGAAGAGATAAAGGGAGATTTGAATGTTGTGTTGTGAGAGTTGTTAGTGTTTGATGTAACTGTGTTGTTGTAATATGTGTTATGTTGTAATCGTATGGATAGGAAGATATATATATACATCAAGCGCAGATGTATATATATATATGTGTGTGTGTATGTGATGTAATAATTCATATAGATATCTTATAAGATATATATATATATATATGTTAAATGAATAAATAAATAAAGTGTGTGTTTTAAGAAGAGAATATTGTTTAAATTTCAGCTAAAAAGAAAAAGTTGAAAAAGGAAAAGAAAAAGAACAATGTCACAACAAAGTAATAACATTGAAGCTTCTCGAAAAGAAGCCGATAAAATAAAAGAAAAAGGGAAAGATCACGAGAAAGAACAAGAAGAGAAAATTCCCGACAAATATATGAACCAAATCTATCAAATGATAAAAGAAACCGTAAGGGCTGAAACTGAAGCTAGATCTCAATCTAGGCAATCTAACATTCACAATCTGTTGAACCCTCTCGTAAGTTTGTCAAATCTCGCCCAAAACCGTCCCATGTTGAAGAGAGTGTTCATGAGTCGAATGCTGGTGATGGTATTAGACAAGAGTTTAAGAAACTAAAGATAGGTGGTTGTTCGTTTAATGATTTCAAGTATTTTAGACCCAAGGAGTTTCATGGAGACAAAGGCGCCATCACGACTGTTAGATGGCTCGAGGAGATGGAGTCAATAGTGATTATAAGCAAGTGCTCCGATCAAGAGAAATTCAATACTCTGCCCAAATGTTCAAGGGCGAAGATTTAGAATGGTGGAACACGCTAATTTTGAGTAAAGGAAGACATGTGTCATACAATCTTTCATGGGAAGAATTCAATGAGATGCTGATGATGAAATTTTGTCCTATGTATGAAACTGACCAAATCCAAACCAAATTTCTCAATCATAAGGTCATAGGAACTAACCTCCGTGAATATAATACTAAGTTCCACGAGTACTGTCGCCTCGTTCCTCAGCTGGTTAACCCTGAGTCCAGCAAAGTGACACGTTATATATGGGGACTGCCACGGGAAATCCGCGACATGGTGAGGTCACACCTCCCACAAACTGCTGACTCCGCAATGGAGTTAGCTGGATATCTTATGGGCGGCCTTGTCCGCAACAAGGAGGAAGACAAGAAGGTCGTTTCGACCAACAACCCAAGAAGAACTAGAGGAAGCGCCCGATTCAAGGGCAAGGGCATAAATCAAAACCGAACCGGATTCAATTCAAATGCCCCGTTCTGCAGGACATGCAAAAAGCACCACAGGGGGCAATGTCATTTTGCTTCGTCTTCTACCGCAACTATTTGTGAATCTTGTCATAGACCCGGTCACGCAACTGACGATTGCTGGAAAAAGAAGATGACCTGCTACAACTGCAAAGAAATGGAGCATCTGAACTTTGAGTGCCCAAGAACAAACCCGCGACCAGTGGTGCAGGTGGAAGCGGTCAAGCCAAGAAACCATTACCAGTACGTTTTTAGTTAACGATACATATGCTAGGGTTTTATTCGATTCGGGTGCAAACTTAAGTTTTATAGATTATAACTTTTGTAGTCTATTAAATGAACCCTTAACAAAACTTAATAAAACTCTAAGCGTCGAGACCGCTAGTGGTGAAATAGTCAAGATCTCCGAAGCCTTTGAAAACGGAAAAATCCTTTTAGCCGGTTATATTCTGCCCATTCAAGTATTGCCTATGACTCTTGCTGGTTTTGATATTGTACTTGGTATGGATTGGTTATCTGACAATCATGCTCGTATCATTTGCAATAGCAAAACCATTGAACTTCAAGCCTCTGATAACGAACTTTTCGAATTGAAGGGGACAAAGACACTGGCCAAGTTAGCATAATTTCCATGATTAGGGCTAACAAATGTTTGAATCAAGAATGCTTAGCATTCATGGCTTACGTCACCGAAGAATCCAAACCGAAAGAGATAAAGGACGTGCCTATTGTCTCCGACTTTGCCGATGTTTTTCCCAACAAACTTCCTGGAATCCCTCCCGATCGTGAAGTAGAGTTTAGGATCGATCTCATTCCCGGTACTGCTCTGATTGCCAAAGCACTATATTGCTTAGCGCCAATTGAGATGAAGGAAATAAAGAAACAACTCGACAAGCTTCTCGAGAAAGGCTTCATTCAACCGAGTTCATCACCATGGGGAGCGCCGATACTTTTCGTCAAAAAGAAGGATGGATCCATGCGTATGTGTATTGACTATCGAGCGTTAAACAAAGTCACCTTCAAGAACCGTTATCCACTCCCTCGAATCGATGATCTATTTGACAAACTCCAAGGCGCAAGCTTCTTTTCCAAAATCGATCTTTGTTCTGGTTATTATCAACTCAAAGTCCAATCCGAAGATATTCCGAAAACCGTTTTCCGAACGAGGTATGGACATTATGAGTTCACCTTTATGCCATTTGGACTCACTAATGCGCCAGCCGCGTTTATGGATATGATGAATCGAATCTATAAGCCTTACTTGGATAAATTTGTTATTATTTTTATCGACGACATACTTATTTATTCTAAGTCTAAGGTTGATCATGAAAACCATCTCCGAACCTTACTTGAAATACTTAGAACCTAGAAGTTGTATGCCAAGTTCTTGAAGTGCGAGTTCTAGTTGCATGAAGTACAATTTCTTGGTCTCATCATCAATGTCAATGGTATTCAATTAGACCCCGCGAAGATTGAAGCTATCTCTAAGTGGGAGATTCCAAAGTCGCCAATCGAGATCCGAAGTTTCTTAGGTTTGGCCGGCTACTATCGAAGGTTCATCGAAAATTTTCTCGTATAGCCATTCCCCTAACTTCTTTGACACGCAAAAACATTAAGTATGAATGTGGAACTAAACAACAAGAGGCGTTCAACATACTTAAACAAAAGCTTACTAAAGCACCTATACTGGCCTTGCCAGAAGGTACCGAAGACTTCGTTTCTTTAGTGAAGCATCTCATTTCGGCTTAGGATGTGTACTGATGCAACAAAAGAAAGTGATCACTTACGCCTGTCGACAACTCAAGGTACACGAAAAGAACTACACAATTTACGATATAGAGTTAGGTGCCATAATCTTTGCATTAAAGATATGGAGGCACTATCTCTATGGAGTAAGATTTATCTTGTATACTGATCACAAGAGTTTGAAACACATATTCGATCAAAAAGAACTTAACATGCGTCAACGACGCTGGGTGGAAACTCTAAATGACTACGACTGCGAAATTGTCTATCACGAAGGTAAGGCCAACGTAGTGGCCGACGCATTGAGTCGTAAGGACATGAAAAGACAAGTAGAGTTTGAGCATTAAGGTTAGAACTCCAAATCGATCTTACTGAACAAATCAAACCCGCTTAACTCCAAGCGATCAATGAAAACAAGATCTCCGACGAAAAACATAACGGCACCATTGACTCACTAGTCAAGGGTGACGATGGTATCCTTAGACTCAGTAATAGGATTTGGGTATCAATCGTTGGGGACTTGTGTGAAAAGATTATGAATGAAGCTCATAAGTCCAAGTACATGATGCACCCCGATAGTGAAAAAATGTACCAAAATCTTAAACCAAACTATTGGTGAAATGGGATGAAAAAGGGCATCGCTTCGCATGTTGCGAAATGTCAAAAATGTTTAAAAGTTAAGGCTGAACACCAAAAGCCATCGGGATTGCTTCAGCAACCCGAACTTCCCGTTCGGAAGTGGGAGTTAATAACCATGGATTTCATCACTAAACTCCCGAAAAAGTCTCGACAACATAATGCAATTTGGGTCATTGTGGATGGACTAACAAAATCCGCACACTTTATACCCATCAACGAATCATACTCTATGGATAGATTAGCGCGCATTTATGTGAACAAAATCGTTGCTTTGCATGGAGTACCGCTGTCTATTATATCTGATCGAGACAGTCATTTTACGTCTCACTTCTGGAAAAGCATCCAACAAGCGTTAGACACAAAGTTAAACCTTAGCACCGCCTATCATCCACAAACTGATGGGAAGAGCGAAAAGACTATTCAAACGTTGGAAGACATGCTCCGTGTGTGTGATTGACTTAGACGGAAGTTGGGATGACCACTTACCCCTAATGGAATTCTCGTATAACAATACCTATCACACGAGTATTCAAGCCGCACCATTCGAGGCGTTACATGGTCGTAAATGTGGAACGCCCGTGTGCTGGTATGAAATTGGAGATAATAAATTATATGGACCTGAGACAGTCCAAGAAACCACCGACAAAGTTCTACAAATCCGCGAACGACTTAAGACGGCCCGTGATCGCCAAAAGAGTTAGCCAATGTTCGTTGTAAGTCGTTGGAATTCAATATTGGTGACAAAGTTCTTTTGAAAGTCTTGCCATGGAAAGGCGTAGTTCGCTTCGGCAAGAAAGGAAAGCTAAGTCCTCGATTCGTTGGAACCTTCGAGGAACTTGAACGAATTGGTACTGTTGCATACCGTTTGCGACTACCCGAGGAAATGCAAGGGATACATGATGTATTCCACACCTCCAATCTGCGTAAATGTTTAACCGATGAATCTTTGTCAATGCCATTAAAAGATGTTGAAATTAACGAGAACCTAAAATTTGTTGAAAGAACAATTCAAATTGAAGATACAAAGACAAATAAATTAAAAAGACGAACACTAAAATTGTGAAAGTAAAGTGGGACTCACGAAGAGGCCACGAATATACCTGGGAACTCGAATCCGAAAAGAAGAAGAAATACCCCCACTTATTCTAAAGAAGCAATCTCGAGGACGAGATTTATTTCAAGGTGGGGAGGATGTAACATCGTGAAAATTTCGAGTTTAAAACACCAAGTTCCAAAAGATGAAGGACCAAAATGACAAAATTCAAAATTCAAGGACTTAAAATGGAAAATATGATTTTCTGTCCCATAGCGATTCGCGACGGGACAAGGGACAACCCCATCGCATATCGCGAAGGGCTTGATAAAAAATTCAAGAAGAATGGTCAATGGCGATACGCGATCGCCAAAGAACCTACGTATCGGGTATCGCGATGACCTGGTCTGATAGGCCAAGACACGTGTCGCCACGTGTCAGCTGGTGGCACCTCATTCGCCATGTGTTACCACGTGGCAACACGTCTGCCACGTGTCGCCACGTGGCAAAGCTAGTGGTGACTGGCCACGGCTATGTCGCGATACGCGACGGGCTAGCCAAAGGGGCCATCGCACATCGCGATGGGCTCCCTGGTTTGCCTATAAATAGCAAGCTACGGATTCAAACCATTCTCACACCAAAATCAGCTCTCTTATCTCTCTCTAGCATCTCTCTAAGATTCATAAACTATACCATCGTTTACCTCGAAGTACGTACCCAAATTCCTCGTAAACCGTGCCAAATTACCAATATTTCTTCGAAGTACGTGCCACATACCAACGACGTTCCAACGAAGAAGGTGTTTCCATCCCGACGTCCCGACGACCCGCCTCGTAAAGCGTGCCGACGTGTGGAGAAGTGTTGGTGTGCATCCTTTTGCGTGCCAAGGAAGGAGTGTCGATGTGACAACTGCCCAATCCGACCCGACCCAGGTACCCGTTTTCGAATCCGATTCTTTTTATGATTTAAAATTTGATTATTAACCTTTGTAACTTAACATTTAATACATATATTTTTATATTACTTACTAATAATAATTTCCTTCCCGCCTTCTTCTCTCTTTCTGTCCGCCGTTCCGCCTCTTTCTCTTTCTTATCGCCATCTCGCGCTTCTCTCTTTCTGTCCGCCGTTCCGCCTCTTTCTCTTTCTTATCGCCATCTCGCCCTTTTCTCTTTCTTGTCGCCGTCCCGCCTCTTTGCTTAACCCTTGAGCCTTGAACCCCCTTTCTCTTAACTCTTTGCTTGTCCTTTGGTTCTTCCCGCCTAAGGATGTCTGCGCAGCTCCACGCGCCAGACTCCTTACAAGGAAGCCTGCGTGAAGACCAGTTGTTCCTGCGATACGCGAGGCGAACTGTTCTCGCAGCGCGCTAAGAATTGTAGTTCTTCTCGCAGCGCGCTAAGAACGGTAGTTCTTCCCGCGACGCGCTAAGGATTTGTAATTCTTCCCGCGGCGCGCTAAAAATGGTAGTTCTTCCCGCGACGCGCTAAGGATTTCAGTTCTTCCCGCGGCGCGCTAAGGATTGTCTTCTGTCTGCCTTCGCCCTCGCGCGTGCGCTCGAGTCTTCTCGCGCTAGACCTCAAGTCTTTTCTTCTGTTTTATCCAGCCTGTTTGCTTTGTGATATCTTATCTTTTGTTTGAGCTGTAGGTCAGTTCCAACATCTGTCCGAAAAGCCACTTTCGGCGCAGCATGCGCACCAACCCTATTGGTTGACAGAAAAAGTGACTGACATAATCTTTTGAAATCTTCTTTTGCATGCCTTGAACAGTGTTTTTCTGACATCTCCCATGCTTTATCCTGTAACCTGTCAGCCTTTTCCTGTTCCCCTGCAGCTGCCGCCATATTTTTTAATATCTTTTGATTTTGGATTCTTATACTTTTAAATATCTTTTGCTTGATTTGATTTGACCTTATCCTCTTGTTAAGGGATTGTGTTCCCTAGGGTTTTACTATAAATAATACTATTTTCTTGTTATTTAACACTACACACACAAACACTTAAACCCTCCTCTGCTCTCTTCTCCTTGCCCTCTGCCGTTGTTCCTCAGCCGCCTCCTCTCTCTGCCTTCGTCTTTTCCCTTGTCCTGCCCAGATTTCCGGTAATATATAATATATAATAATTTGTTTAAGATACATATTACTAAGCTAACATATATTCAAGGCATAAAACAAATCATTAAACCAATAATCTCTATTTATAGGTTAACTTGTGCTTGTTTAAAAGTTGGTTCTTGCATTATCCTTCAACACACCTTTTTCAGGTGAGTAATCTCGTACCTAATCCCTTTTTATTTTTAATGTTTTGGGATGTTCATGTGTTCGTACAAACTTGAGTCTTAAACTTGTTTATGAACTTTTGTCGCGCAAAACCCCATGTGTTATGGACGTAGACTTGGCTGTTTATTTGTATGTGTGGATCATTAACCGTCTTGTCGGCCTATTCCGCAGTTTTCATGGATCCATTAGATGAACACGGGAGAACTATCGTTTATGATTTCTCTTTTGTTTACACTTGCACAGTTTTCTTGTTTTTGTGCTCAATTGGGAGCACGGATTGAACTATGAGCTATGATCTAAGGCTTGATCACAATCTGATTACACCCTTGTTTAACACCAGTTATACACATGATGCGCGCAGATATTGTTATCTATTTATATGTATTAAACTTGATTTCTCACCGACACGCAAGTGTTGACGTTTTATTTTAACACATGTTCAGGTTTGCTGTAGCTGTTTCTGGAAGCTTGAGGACACATAGGATGTTTTCTTTTCTTTTGGACCTAGTTTAAAATGTAACAAGACAAGTTTATGTTATTTGAATATTTTGAGTTATAATATGATTTATGTTACTTTATGTCGTGTTCTGCGCGTGCGCAATGAAATGTATTCATTAAATATTGACACCCAAATAGTGTCGCGAGTAATGAAACAATACGTGGCGCCCCGATGTATAATCCGCCATCGGTCGGGGTGTTACAGATTGGTATCAGAGCTCCGTGACTTTAGGATAGGTGGTTAGACGTAACGACCTAGAATACCTAAGAGTCCTTTCTCGCGCATGAGAGAAATCTCATGTTCGCGCGCTAATTGTTATTTACTCGATATTTATAAGATATGCTTGCGCATACGCAGCACTTGATTTCATGTTTTATTCGCGATCTTTCGATTTTTATTAAATTTCAATTTATTTCTTTACTTGCATATTCGTTTGTTGTGGGGATTGAAAATCCGAGAAGTCATGGTGGTACATGAATAGTTGATTTTCAATTACCATTAACTTTATGTTTTAAATTGAAGATTTGAAAAGTCATGGTGATACATGAATTGTCAATCTCCAATATTCATTTGCTCGATATTTTAAATTGAAGATTTGAAAAGTCATGGTGATACATGAATTGTCAACCTTCAATGCTCGTTTACTCAATATTTTAAATTGAGAACTCGGAAAGTCATGGTGATGCATGAATTGTCGATTTTCAATTCGAATTTATTACCTGTATTAAGTTTGCATTTAAGTTCATATTTTACTTCAAAATTTGATAGCATTTAACTCCGCGAAACAAGCTTTACGACGATATACTTTGCGCTAAAACGATTTCCTATACCAAGATGTTAACAAAAACTAAAACTTTTATAGAATGCCTCCGCTATCTCGCCGTCATCAGAGGAGAGAAGCCGCGCGCAGACGTAGGCAGCAACGTTCCCAGGAAATGGCCGCCGCGATAGCCCAAGCTTTAAACCAAAACAATACCAACCCCTCCGGATACAATATTAAATCCTTTAATGCGGGTAACCCTCCGAAATTCACCGGACTTGAAGGAGCCACCGTAATGCTCCAGTGGCTCGAGAAAATTGAAAACACTTTCCTCCATACCCAATGCCCTCCAGACAAACGAACCTTATATGCCTCTAGTGTCCTAGAATCAAGGGCGCTTACTTGGTGGAATGGAGTAGCTCATGCGCGTGGCGCAGAGGCTGCTTCTAGCATGCTCTGGGAGGAATTCAAGGAAATCTTGACGCGAGAGTTCTGCCCTCCCAACGAAGTAAAGCGCCTGGAGGAAGAATTTTGGAATCTTAAACAGTACAGTGGCGAAGCGCGCGAGTACGCGACGCGCTTCCATGAATTAAGCTTGCTTGTCCCACACCTAGTTACCCCTTCCCGCCGAGCCATCGAGAAGTTCCTTGGGGGTCTCCCCATGGAAATTCAAGACTCTGTATGGGCCAGAAACCCAGTAACCCTCTCTGACGCCATCGAGTTGGCCGCTGTGCTCAGCGACAACCATGTCAGAGCAGGAACCCTATTCCTGCGGGGATCTGAGAAGACCAAACCCACCAAGACTGTCCCAGAACCAACAGAAACCAAACCAGAACCCTCAAACCGTAACAACCTCAAGCGCAGGCGCAAAGCCTATGCGCTTACCAGCCCGCCCATTGTCTAGCAACCCACCTACCAACCTCCAGTTTACGCGCCTAACCCACTGCCGACCTACCCAACACCTCCTGTAGTCCATAACTATGCCTTAACCAATCCCGCACTCCCTGACCCGTCAACTAAGAAGCCTTACACAGGAAACCAACCCTTTTGCCCAACCTGTAGACTTCACCACCCACCTCAAGTCCCGTGTCGACTTTGTCACCGATGTGGCCGCGCTGGTCACAAAGCGGAAAACTGTAGAGTCCTTCCCTCCAACCCAATCGCGCAAACACCACCAGCCTACCTGCAGAACCCACAACCAACATACCCTAATCCACGACCCAGGTCGTGCTATAACTGCGGTGATCCCAGTCATTTCCGAAACGCGTGCCCGAGACTACAAGTTCAAATTACGCAAGCGAATCCGGTTAACCAAATTTCGAACCAAGTGACGCGCGGACGAGCTTTTAACATAACCGCACACCAAGCGCAAGCGAATAATGACGTGGTTAATGGTACATTTTTACTTAACGGACATTATGCATCTATACTCTTTGATACTGGCGCCAATAGAAGTTTTATTTCTCGCGCATTTGAACAAAAACTTGCGCGACCCGCGCATAAACTTAAACGAAAACTTTTCAGTTGAATTGGCTAATGGTGAAACTATTTTAATAAACTCCGTAATCAAAGATTGCACGCTTAACCTTAACGAAAACGATTTTCTAATCGACCTCATCCCCATGCCTCTTGGAAGTTTTGATGTTATTATTGGTATGGATTGGCTCTCGCAAAACCGCGCTGAAGTTATTTGCGCCAAGAAGTTGATTCGCATCCCTCGAGAAAATGGTGATCTTCATATCTACGGCGAAAAACCGTCTAACGGTCTTAAACTTATGTCTTGCGCTGAAACCCGAAGACTCTTGCGGAAGAAATGTATCGCATTCTTATCCCATGTGGTCAAACCCGATGAAGGAAAGAAGAAACTTCGCGAAATCCCTATCGTGCGTGACTTTCCTGAAGTCTTTCCCGATGATCTTTCTGGTTTACCTCCCGTTCGGGAAGTCGAGTTTCGTATTGATCTTGTCCCTGGTGCTTCCCCCGTAGCCAAATCTCCTTATCGTCTTGCACCCGCTGAGATGCAAGAATTAGCAAGTCAACTTCAAGAGTTGACCGATAAAGGATTCATTCGCCCTAGCTCTTCGCCCTGGGGTGCTCCGGTGTTGTTCGTTAAAAAGAAAGATGGTACGTTTCGCATGTGTATTGATTACCGCGAGCTGAACAAGCTCACCATTAAGAACCGGTATCTCTTACCGCGTATTGACGACCTCTTTGATCAACTCCAAGGTGCCTCTTGTTTCTCCAAGATCGATCTCCGTTCTGGCTATCACCAGTTGTGCATCCGCGAAGAGGATATTCCTAAGACTGCTTTTCGAACCCGCTACGGTCATTTTGAATTCTTGGTCATGCCCTTCGGTTTAACCAACGCACCCGCTGTTTTCATGGATCTAATGAATCGGGTGTGTAGGCCTTTCTTGGATAAATTCGTGATTGTGTTTATCGATGACGTTCTGATTTATTCTAAAACCAAGGCCGAGCATGAGCAACATCTTCAGTTAGTGTTGCAAAAGCTTCGAACCGAGCAACTCTTTGCCAAACTCTCCAAGTGTGAATTTTGGTCGGATGAAGTACAGTTTCTTGGCCATGTTGTTAACAAGATGGGTATCCTTGTCGACCCATCCAAGATTGAAGCAATCAAGAACTGGATTACGCCATCCACTCCTACCGAAATCCGTTCATTTTTGGGCTTAGCTGGTTACTACCGGCGATTTATTTCGAACTTCTCAAAGATCGCTTTGCCTTTAACAGCTTTAACGCACAAAGGCAAACCGTATATTTGGGGCTCGAAGCAAGAAGAAGCCTTTCTGGAGCTCAAGCGATTGTTGTGCGAAGCTCCTGTTCTAGCGTTACCTGAGGGTAATGACGATTTTGTCGTGTATTGCGATGCATCCAACCAAGGTCTTGGTTGTGTACTTATGCAACGAGGCAAGGTTATCGTTTACGCGTCAAGGCAACTCAAAATTCATGAAAAGAATTATACGACTCACGACCTCGAACTTGGTGCAGTTGTTTTTGCTTTGAAAATCTGGAGACACTACCTCTATGGGACTAAGTGTATCATTTACACCGACCATAAAAGCCTTCAGCACATTTTTGATCAAAAGGAACTTAACATGAGACAACGCCGATGGAACGAACTCATCAGCGATTACGATTGTGAGATCCGATATCACCCTGGAAAGGCTAATGTGGTAGCCGATGCGCTCAGCCGAAAACCCAGCCAACTTAACTGTATCTTGCCGCGCACGCAGCTTCACTTCGCGCCGATTCAAAGCAATCTTGAATCATGCATTCGTGACGCGCAGCGCGCATCCATCAGCAATGGCAACCTTCGCGCCGAGTTAGCGTGTGGCGCGGAAGCGCATTTTGTCCCTAATCTGAGTGGAATTCTCTGCTATCTCAATCGCATCTGGATCCCCAATGATGAGAATCTTCGCTCTGTCATACTGAGTGAAGCGCACAAATCCCGGTACTCCGTTCGTCCTGGTGCTGACAAAATGTACAAAGATTTGCGCCTTTCTTATTGGTGGCCTGGTATGAAAAAGGATATTGCTGTGTTCGTAGCTAAATGCCTAACTTGTTCTAAGGTAAAAGCTGAACATCAACGCCCATCTGGTTTGCTTGAACAACCTGAAATTCCTACGTGGAAATGGGAAAGTATAGCAATGGACTTTATCACTAAGTTACCCTTGACCGCAAGCAAACATGATAGCATTTGGGTAATAGTGGATCGATTGACCAAGTCTGCTCATTTTCTGCCCATTCGTGAAACTTACCGTGTTGAGCAACTTGCGCATCTTTATGTCAAGGAGATTGTCTGCCATCATGGTACTCCTTTGAGCATCATATCCGATCGCGATGGCCGTTTTATATCTCGCTTTTGGAAATCTCTCCAAACTGCGTTAGGAACTCGTTTGGACATGAGTACTGCATATCATCCTCAGACTGACGGACAGTCTGAGCGAACCATCCAAACCCTTGAGGATATGCTTCGATCTTGTGTTCTTGATTTTGGAAGTAATTGGGATTCACACCTACCTCTGATCGAGTTCTCTTATAATAACAGCTATCATTCCAGCATCGGTATGGCCCCATTTGAAGCACTTTACGGTCGAAAGTGCCGCTCACCGATTTGTTGGAGCGAAGTGGGTGAAGTTCAAATCACAGGACCCGAACTAGTTCAAGAGACAACCGATAAAATCGCCAAGATCCGTGATCATCTGCTGACTGCCAGAAGCCGACAGAAGAGTTACGCAGATCGCAGGCGGAAGCCCTGGAAGAGTGTTGTCCGCTTTGGGAAGAAAGGTAAGCTTGCACCTCGTTATGTTGGTCCATTCAAGATTCTCGCGCGCGTAGGAAAAGTTGCCTACAAACTTGACCTGCCGCCCGCGCTCAGCAATGTGCATCCAACATTCCATGTATCCAATCTCAAGAAATGTTTAGCTGACGAGAACCTTCACATACCACTTGACGAAGTTCAAGTTGATGAATCTATGCATTTCGTTGAGAAGCCTGTTGAGATTATGGATCGCGAGGTAAAGCAAACCAAGCGCAGTCGCATCCCTATTTTTAAAGTTCGTTGGCAGTCCAAGCGCGGAGCCGAGTTCACTTGGGAAAGGGAAGATCAGATGAAGATCAAGTACCTGCACCTTTTCTCTACGCATCCTACTTCGAGATAAATTTCGGGACGAAATTTCTTAAAGTAGGGGAGACTGTGACAACTGCCCAATCCGACCCGACCCAGGTACCCGTTTTCGAATCCGATTCTTTTTATGATTCAAAATTTGATTATTAACCTTTGTAACTTAACATTTAATACATATATTTTTATATTACTTACTAATAATAATTTCCTTCCCGCCTTCTTCTCTCTTTCTGTCCGCCGTTCCGCCTCTTTCTCTTTCTTATCGCCAACTCGCCCTTCTCTCTTTCTGTCCGCCGTTCCGCCTCTTTCTCTTTCTTATCGCCATCTCGCCCTTTTCTCTTTCTTGTCGCCGTCCCGCCTCTTTGCTTAACCCTTGAGCCTTGAACCCCCTTTCTCTTAACTCTTTGCTTGTCCTTTGGTTCTTCCCGCCTAAGGATGTCTGCGCAGCTCCACGCGCCAGACTCCTTACAAGGAAGCCTGCGTGAAGACCAGTTGTTCCTGCGATACGCGAGGCGAACTGTTCTCGCAGCGCGCTAAGAATTGTAGTTCTTCTCGCAGCGCGCTAAGAAAGGTAGTTCTTCCCGCGACGCGCTAAGGATTTGTAATTCTTCCCGCGGCGCGCTAAGAATGGTAGTTCTTCCCGCGACGCGCTAAGGATTTCAGTTCTTCCCGCGGCGCGCTAAGGATTGTCTTCTGTCTGCCTTCGCCCTCGCGCGTGCGCTCGAGTCTTCTCGCGCTAGACCTCAAGTCTTTTCTTCTGTTTTATCCAGCCTGTTTGCTTTGTGATATCTTATCTTTTGTTTGAGCTGTAGGTCAGTTCCAACATCTGTCCGAAAAGCCACTTTCGGCACAGCATGCGCACCAACCCTATTGGTTGACAGAAAAAGTGACTGACATAATCTTTTGAAATCTTCTTTTGCATGCCTTGAACAGTGTTTTTCTGACATCTCCCATGCTTTATCCTGTAACCTGTCAGCCTTTTCCTGTTCCCCTGCAGCTGCCGCCATATCTTTTAATATCTTTTGCTTTTGGATTCTTATACTTTTAAATATCTTTTGCTTGATTTGATTTGACCTTATCCTCTTATTAAGGGATTGTGTTCCCTAGGGTTTTACTATAAATAATACTATTTTCTTGTTATTTAACACTACACACACAAACACTTAAACCCTCCTCTGCTCTCTTCTCCTTGCCCTCTGCCGTTGTTCCTCAGCCGCCTCCTCTCTCTGCCTTCGTCTTTTCCCTTGTCCTGCCCAGATTTCCGGTAATATATAATATATAATAATTTGTTTAAGATACATATTACTAAGCTAACATATATTCAAGGCATAAAACAAATCATTAAACCAATAATCTCTATTTATAGGTTAACTTGTGCTTGTTTAAAAGTTGGTTCTTGCATTATCCTTCAACACACCTTTTTCAGGTGAGTAATCTCGTACCTAATCCCTTTTTATTTTTAATGTTTTGGGATGTTCATGTGTTCGTACAAACTTGAGTCTTAAACTTGTTTATGAACTTTTGTCGCGCAAAACCCCATGTGTTATGGACGTAGACTTGGCTGTTTATTTGTATGTGTGGATCATTAACCGTCTTGTCGGCCTATTCCGCAGTTTTCATGGATCCATTAGATGAACACGGGAGAACTATCGTTTATGATTTCTCTTTTGTTTACACTTGCACAGTTTTCTTGTTTTTGTGCTCAATTGGGAGCACGGATTGAACTATGAGCTATGATCTAAGGCTTGATCACAATCTGATTACACCCTTGTTGAACACCAGTTATACACATGATGCGCGCATATATTGTTATCTATTTATATGTATTAAACTTGATTTCTCACCGACACGCAAGTGTTGACGTTTTATTTTAACACATGTTCAGGTTTGCTGTAGCTGTTTCTGGAAGCTTGAGGACACATAGGATGTTTTCTTTTCTTTTGGACCTAGTTTAAAATGTAACAAGACAAGTTTATATTATTTGAATATTTTGAGTTATAATATGATTTATGTTACTTTATGTCGTGTTCTGCGCGTGCGCAATGAAATGTATTCATTAAATATTGACACCCAAATAGTGTCGCGAGTAATGAAACAATACGTGGCGCCCCGATGTATAATCCGCCATCGGTCGGGGTGTTACAGTCGAAGGAAAGGTGTTGATCAAGAAGAAAAAGAAGGCGAAGCGGCATTGGAGTGCTGCTCGAGTGTGTAGGGTTACATAAGCTGACAAAGGTAGGCATAATGTTACCCCCCAACATAAGACTGGAATGTCGGGGCGCGAATTGATTGATTATAACTCACTAGGTACTTTCATACAATTTAAATATGACAATATCTAATTTTTCTATTTAAATTCAATCAAATACACATCGTCTCAACTTGTTTCAAATAAACAAATAAAAAACAAATAAATAAATCAAACTAGTTGTCTTTTTATATATAACATAAAGCCAATCTATGTGACCTTTGATCTTCACTTAAAACCAAAGAATAGCCTGCAATATGCATATATATATATATATATTGTCAACAACACATGTTAAGTAAGTAATCACCAAATTTTGATAATAAATATATTATATATAAAATATGCAAATCAATATCATGAGTATCAACAATTAAATAAACAAATAACTGGTGTGAGTTGACCATGCCTTGCAAATGAGCTATGGATACTATGACGACTTGCTAGAATCAATGATGGACCCCTCCGAATTACTAGAATCAAACAAATAAGCAATTAGCAAATAAACATTTAATTGATCAACAATACAATAATCATGATTTGATAGTATGGATAATATTTTGTATGAAAAATAAGATTTGATAAACATAAAGTCCCAAAAAACATTTGAAAACAGTAAAATAGGGGAGTGATTACTCACATTAACGATTAAGCGAGTAAGTCTAGAGATAAAATAAACGAGCAAGGTTATCAAGATAAGTATTCTGATCCAAACAAACCTAAGACCAAACGAGGATTGGAACAAAGAGAAATTTGTGATCAGCGAGGTCTTGAACACCAAAGTCAACTAGTCTTAAATGAAATCGACTAAATCTTGAAGAATTTGATGTTGAGGAATGGGATTTCATGGGATATGGGGAGGATGACTGGAAGTCAGTAGCTTATAGGGTTTAGAGATGTGTTTTGATTAATCATTGAGAGTTATAATGCATTTATGAAGTAATCACTTGATTAGGAAACGAAATAAACTATTAATCATAAAATCAGGCATAATAACTAACAAAATTCAGCTTAGACAACAGGAAAACGAATCGGTATGTTTTAAAACATGTAATTGACATATCTTGGAGCTTATTGTTTTTTAATTTAGTCGAAAATAAGAAAGATTTGGCAAAATTAGTCCATATACTTCCATAAACACGACTTTTAGCCGTTTTAAGCGATTTTAAAGGTTTCTAAGCATTGTTTGACAAGTTTAAAAGTTATCAAAATATAAAATTAGTTGAAAAAAGTTAAATATTAATAAATACAAGATTTTATTAATACGTAATATTCGAAATATATTCCCGAGTCGAGTAAACGAATACGAATTCAAAAACAAAATATCTGAGATGATATAGTCTCCCGTACTTTTAGGAGTTTCGTCCCAAAATTAGAGAAAACTAAAACAAAGAATTGTTTAAAATAATTAAATTTTTAGGAAAAACATTTAGACAAAATTTTTCATAACATGGAAATTTGAGTAGTCGAAGCAACGCTCCAAATGAAAATCCGATAAGGGCACATATATATATGATGTACCAGCGGTGTATCCACTATGTCCTATCATCTTAACATTTGTACCGTTACACAAAACTACTTTCGGTTCTATATTATGACGCCCAATTGCACATACCATGATTTCCATGCGAGGACTTTGATAATTATGTTCCGGACCATAATTACTTTTATCGTCGGAAGATCCACATGCTTCGGCCCATCGTGTGGGTTTAAAAAAAATATATGAAAAATATAATTTCAATGGTGAAATAGAAATCTTTTTGGTGGAAGAGTTATAAGTGAGACTAAAATTTATAGCTTGGTTAATTAAAATGGTGAATTTTGTAAAACAACCCTTCGATAAACATAATATTTTTGTATTATTGTTTTTTAAAAGAAAATTGATAATAAAAATTCTTTGAGTTAAACTTTTTGAATAAGAATACAAAACAAATTTATCTTGGCGGATAAGAATAAGAGGACAAACATTTAGTTTAATTGGTAAGATAAATTCTATCCGAGAGACATAGATGGTGGAAATAGGAATGAAATGAGAATAAGTAGCTAGTACTTCAATGATTCATAAAATATCAATCCAAAAGTTCTTAAAGAGTTGATACAATGCAAAAATCAATTTAATTAAGATAGAATACGAAGAGTGATGAAAGTCTTGTAGTAGCTTGATCCTTAATTGCGCATGACTTGAAACCTTGGAACTTGAGCATCTTGAATGATTTGATCTATAATAGCTTGGGTAAACGAGGAGGTTGGATTTGACATGGCTTGGATTTGATGAAGATAAGAACGGCGAGGACATATCTTGCGAAGATGGTTCGGGTTTCCACAGTGGTAGTAAACACACATAGTTGCAACATCGGGTTGAGCAGACGACACGATACCGGTTCGAGAAACAGGCGCCACAAATTGTTGTGGGAAAATTGGTGCACAAGGGGTTTGACGGAAAGTATTAGAAAAATGGCCATAACTGTTAAAATTGGTGCAAAGACGACTGTGGAGTTGGATGGGTGGTGACAGTTGCAAGTATTGCAGATGGGATGCGGTCCTTATAGGGTTTCATTTTCAGGAAAGTTGAAGAGGCTTGTGGTTGGTAGGTTCGGTTGGAGCAAGGTTCTTACATTTCTTACTGTGAGGGTGAGTGGAGGTAAATGGTTTGTAGTTACCAGCAAAGAGGATAGTGGAAAAGGTTGGACCATTTCATTAATGTTTTGAATTTGGGTTACTATTCTATGGATCACATCAACTATCTCCTTGGCTACACAAGTGGCTATACGACGATCAGAGGAACCAGATGATTGGCGATAGTTTCTTAGGGAAGACATTCTACGAGGACAAAAAATAAAGATTTATAAGGTGAAGGGTAAGTTGAGAAAAACGAGAAGTATCATGAGATTAACCAAAACATGAAGTACTGAAATGTTAAAAATATATTCAAGGGTGAAAATTTGAAATGTGTTTGATAGTCTGAAAACATGATAAAATGAATATGAGAAAACCATTTGAATAATAAAATATTAATTGTTTGAATAACTTGTGATAACCTTGTCTTTATAAATGAAGGATTTGTGTAGGGTCATGAGAATCAAAATATTTTGAAGTAAGTGAATGAATCAAATCATAAAAGTTTGTTTTAACTAAAATCAAGTAAATAAATAACTGAACAAACGAATTTTCTTTGGTAAGTTGGGCTTCCTATTGTCACACCCCAACTTAGTGAGGAAATTCTAGGGCGTGAGCTGATTGCTCACAGCTCTCAAGATACTATCATGCAATAATTTAAAGGTGACAATAACTATTTAATATAATTAAATATCAAATTAATTCAAGTACAAAGTACAACTCATTTGAACACACAATGAATACAAATCTAAGTCTTGGTCATAATTCTTCTAACTTAATTCTTCACTAAGTCTTCATCAAATCTTTCAACTAGTTCAAACAATAACCTGCATATGCGTATAAGATAGAAAGGTTTGTCAACAACACATGTTGAATGAGTAAAACACCAGTTTAAAACACTACAATAATAATATATAATAAATAAAGAAAAATTCAAACTCTTCATGTGAGATAAGAAATTTAACCATAGCATATAAACAAATCACACAAATATAACATCCCGAATTTTCTAAGAATAATATTTAACATATTATTTAGTTATGATAGAAAAAGTTTACTTGAGTTAGTAGAGAAATAATAAAATAATAAAGATGGAAGGATAAGTAGGCTAATAAAATAAAAGATGGACTAAAAACGAAAGAAGGGCCTAAGGTCCCTGAGCTTAAAGGAGTATAAA
Organism: Bidens hawaiensis; assembly: GCF_021521415.1. Taxonomy (NCBI): domain Eukaryota; kingdom Viridiplantae; phylum Streptophyta; class Magnoliopsida; order Asterales; family Asteraceae; genus Bidens; species Bidens hawaiensis. Next base: position 128,464 of record NW_027505385.1, read on the forward strand.
TACCCCTTAAACCCTTATACTTTCCATTTTCATCCATCTCTACACCATAGCCTACACAATAAAAAACACACACTTAAGCCAAACACTCTCTACTCTAGTATATTCAATAATCCAAGACCAACAGAAGGTAAGAAATGATTTATCTCAGTTGTACCAACATAGTAGAACCCGACACCGCAACCCCGTAATGCCGTACGGATCTAGATCTAGCTTTATTCAGGTGTTTAATCAACCAAAAATGAGCTTAAGGACCACCTTAGCTCAGATCTGGACACCCCGAAGCTACCTAGACTATAAACGATCAAACCCCGACCAACCATGGTGGTTAACGGCGGCTGACAGCGCCAGAATCTAAGAAAAACCCCAAAAACGCGAAATATGAAAGCTGAACTGAACAGTGGGCGTATAAGGTTATACGCCATATAAGTATGGACCGTATAAGTAGGAATAGGAAGTATAAGTATGTGCAGTGAATATGTATATTTAACATGTAAGTATAGGCAGCGTATAAGTACATGTAGCGTGTAAGTGTATGTAGTGTGTATGCGTAGGAAACGTGTAAGTATGTAACGTATATGTATACATATACGCCGTGTATGTCTTATACGCCAAAAAGACATATACGCTGGATGCACTTATGCGCTAGAAGGACCTATGCGTTGGAACTAACTTATGCGATGGGAAGACTTACACGCCAAAGGAGACTTATACGATTGACAAGTCTTATGTGCCAATGGACTTATATGCCTGAAAACTTATACGCTTAAAAGTGATTTTCCGAATAAACGAAAGATAAACAACGCATACGTACGTAAACAATAGATATGGACTTATATATGATGGCTAAGATAAGAATAAGTAAATAACTAATAAGGAAATGTAACGTTTAAAATGAAGATTTGATATGATTAAATTATTAAACTTCAGTGTTCCGATGAGGTATTTAGTAAAGACTTATTAATGAGTACTGTCGCCTCGTTCCCCAGCTGGTTAACCCTGAGTCCAGCAAAGTGACACGTTATATATGGGGACTGCCACGGGAAATCCGCGACATGGTGAGGTCACACCTCCCACAAACTGCTGACTCCGCGATGGAGTTAGCTGGATATCTTATGGGCGGCCTTGTCCGCAACAAGGAGGAAGACAAGAAGGTCGTTTCGACCAACGACCCAAGAAGAACAAAAGGAAGCGCCCGATTCAAGGGCAAGGGCATAAATCAAAACCGAACCGGATTCAATTCAAATGCCCCGTTCTGCAGGACATGCAAAAAGCACCACAGGGGGCAATGTCATTTTGCTTCGTCTTCTACCGCAACTATTTGTGAAACTTGTCATTGACCCGGTCACGCAACGGACGATGGCTGGAAAAAGAAGATGACCTGCTACAACTGCAAAGAAATGGGGCATCTGAGCTTTGAGTGCCCCAAGAACAAACCCGCGACCAGTGGTGCAGGTGGAAGTGGTCAAACCAAGAAACCATTACCGGTACGTTTTTAGTTAACGATACATATGCTAGGGTTTTATTCGATTCGGGTGCCAACTTAAGTTTTATAGATTATAACTTTTGTAGTCTATTAAATGAACCCTTAACAAAACTTAATAAAACTCTAAGCGTCGAGACCGCTAGTGGTGAAATAGTCAAGATCTCCGAAGCCTTTGAAAACGGAAAAATCCTTTTAGCCTGTTATATTCTGCCCATTCAAGTATTGCCTATGACTCTTGCTAGTTTTGATATTGTACTTGGTATGGATTGGTTATCTGACAATCATGCTCGTATCATTTGCAATAGCAAAACCGTTGAACTTCAAGCCTCTGATAACGAACTTTTCGAATTGAAGGGGACAAAGACGCTGGCCAAGTTAGCATAATTTCCATGATTAGGGCTAACAAATGTTTGAATCAAGAATGCTTAGCATTCATGGCTTAGTTCACCGAAGAATCCAAACCGAAAGAGATAAAGGACGTGCCTATTGTCTCCGACTTTGCCGATGTTTTTCCCAACAAACTTCCTGGAATCCCTCCCGATCGTGAAGTAGAGTTTAGGATCGATCTCATTCCCGGTACTGCTCTGATTGCCAAAGCACTATATCGCTTAGCGCCAATTGAGATGAAGGAAATAAAGAAACAACTCGACAAGCTTCTCGAGAATGGCTTCATTCAACCGAGTTCATCACCATGGGGAGCGCCGATACTTTTCGTCAAAAAGAAGGATGGATCCATGCGTATGTGTATTGACTATCGAGCGTTAAACAAAGTCACCTTCAAGAACCGTTATCCACTCCTTCGAATCGATGATCTATTTGACAAACTCCAAGGCGCAAGCTTCTTTTCCCAAATTGATCTTTGTTCTGGTTATCATCAACTCAAAGTCCAATCCGAAGATATTCCGAAAACCGTTTTCCGAACGAGGTATGGACATTATGAGTTCACCTTTATGCCATTTGGACTCACTAATGCGCCAGCCGCGTTTATGGATATGATGAATCGAATCTATAAGCCTTACTTGGATAATTTGTTATTATTTTTATCGACGGCATACTTATTTATTCTAAGTCTAAGGTTGATCATGAAAACCATCTCCGAACCTTACTTGAAATACTTAGAACCTAGAAGTTGTATGCCAAGTTCTTGAAGTGCGAGTTCTAGTTGCATGAAGTACAATTTCTTGGTCTCATCATCAATGTCAATGGTATTCAAGTAGACCCCGCGAAGATTGAAGCTATCTCTAAGTGGGAGATTCCAAAGTCGCCAATCGAGATCCGAAGTTTCTTAGGTTTGGCCGGCTACTATCGAAGGTTCATCGAAAAATTTTCTCGTATAGCCGTTCCCCTAACTTCTTTGACACGCAAAAACATTAAGTATGAATGTGGAACTAAACAACAAGAGGCGTTCAACATACTTAAACAAAAGCTTACTAAAGCACCTATACTGGCCTTGCCAGAAGGTACCGAAGACTTCGTTTCTTTAATGAAGCATCTCATTTCGGCTTAGGATGTGTACTGATGCAACAAAAGAAAGTGATCACTTACGCCTGTCGACAACTCAAGGTACACGAAAAGAACTACACAATTTACGATCTAGAGTTAGGTGCCATAATCTTTGCATTAAAGATATGGAGGCACTATCTCTATGGAGTAAGATTTATCTTGTATACTGATCACAAGAGTTTGAAACACATATTCGATCAAAAAGAACTTAACATGCGTCAACGACGCTAGGTAGAAACTCTAAATGACTACGACTGCGAAATTGTCTATCACGAAGGTAAGGCCAACGTAGTGGCCGACGCATTGAGTCGTAAGGACATGAAAAGACAAGTAGAGTTTGAGCATTAAGGTTAGAACTCCAAATCGATCTTACTGAACAAATCAAACCCGCTCAACTCCAAGCGATCAATGAAAACAAGATCTCCGACGAAAAACATAACGGCACCATTGACTCACTAGTCAAGGGTGACGATGGTATCCTTAGACTCAGTAATAGGATTTGGGTACCAATCGTTGGGGACTTGTGTGAAAAGATAATGAATGAAGCTCACAAGTCCAAGTACATGATGCACCCCGATAGTGAAAAAATGTACCAAAATCTTAAACCAAACTACTGGTGAAATGGGATGAAAAAGGGCATCGCTTCGCATGTTGCGAAATGTCAAAAATGTTTAAAAGTTAAGGCTGAACACCAAAAGCCATCGGGATTGCTTCAGCAACCCGAACTTCCCGTTCAGAAGTGGGAGTTAATAACCATGGATTTCATCACTAAACTCCCGAAAAAGTCTCGACAACATAATGCAATTTGGGTCATTGTGGATGGACTAACAAAATCCGCACACTTTATACCCATAAACGAATCATACTCTATGGATAGATTAGCGCGCATTTATGTGAACAAAATCGTTGCTTTGCATGGAGTACCGCTGTCTATTATATCTGATCGAGACATTCATTTTACGTCTCACTTCTGGAAAAGCATCCAACAAGCGTTAGACACAAAGTTAAACCTTAGCACCGCCTATCATCCACAAACTGATGGGAAGAGCGAAAAGACTATTCAAACGTTGGAAGACATGCTCCGCGTGTGTGATTGACTTAGATGGAAGTTGGGATGACCACTTACCCCTAATGGAATTCTCGTATAACAATACCTATCACACGAGTATTCAAGCCGCACCATTCGAGGCGTTACATGGTCGTAAATGTGGAACGCCCGTGTGCTGGTATGAAATTGGAGATAACAAATTAATGGACCTGAGATAGTCCAAGAAACCACCGACAAAGTTCTACAAATCCGCGAACGACTTAAGACGGCCCGTGATCGCCAAAAGAGTTAGCCAATGTTCGTTGTAAGTCGTTGGAATTCAATATTGGTGACAAAGTTCTTTTGAAAGTCTTGCCATGGAAAGGCGTAGTTCGCTTCGGCAAGAAAGGAAAGCTAAGTCCTCGATTCGTTGGAACCTTCGAGGTACTTGAACGAATTGGTACTGTTGCATACCGTTTGCGACTACCCGAGGTAATGCAAGGGATACATGATGTATTCCACACCTCCAATCTGCGTAAATGTTTAACCGATGAATCTTTGTCAATGCCATTAAAAGATGTTGAAATTAACAAGAACCTAAAATTTGTTGAAAGACCAATTCAAATTGAAGATACAAAGACAAATAAATTAAAAAGACGAACACTAAAATTGTGAAAGTAAAGTGGGACTCACGAAGAGGCCACGAATATACCTGGGAATCGAATCCGAAAAGAAGAAGAAATACCCCCACTTATTCTAAAGAAGCAATCTCGAGGACGAGATTTATTTCAAGGTGGGGAGGATGTAACATCGTGAAAATTTCGAGTTTAAAACACCAAGTTCCAAAAGTTGAAGGACCAAAATGACAAAATTCAAAATTCAAGGACTTAAAAAGGAAAATATGATTTTCTGTCCCATAGCGATTCGCGACGGGACAAGGGACAACCCCATCGCATATCGCGAAGGGCTTGATAAAAAATTCTAGAAGAATGGTCAATGGCGATACGCGATCGCCAAAGAACCTACGTATCGCGTATCGCGATGACCTGGTCTGATAGGCCAAGACACTGTCGCCACGTGTCAGCTGGTGGCACCTCATTCGCCATGTGTTACCACGTGGCAACACGTCTGCCACGTGTCGCCACGTGGCAAAGCTAGTGGTGACTGGCCACGGCTATGTCGCAATACGCGACGGGCTAGCCAAAGGGGCCATCGCATATCGCGATGGGCTCCCTGGTTTGCCTATAAATAGCAAGCTACGGATTCAAACCATTCTCACACCAAAATCAGCTCTCTTATCTCTCTCTAGCATCTCTCTAAGATTCATAAACTATACCGTCGTTTACCTCGAAGTACGTACCCAAATTCCTCGTAAACCGTGCCAAATTACCAATATTTCTTCGAAGTACGTGCCACATACCAACGACGTTCCAACGAAGAAGGTGTTTCCATCCCGACGTCCCGACGACCCGCCTCGTAAAGCGTGCCGACGTGTGGAGAAGTGTTGGTGTGCATCCTTTTGCGTGCCAAGGAAGGAGTGTCGAAGGAAAGGTGTTGATCAAGAAGAAAAAGAAGGCGAAGCGGCATTGGAGTGCTGCTCGAGTGTGTAGGGTTACATAAGCTGACAAAGGTAGGCATAATGTTACCCCCCAACATAAGACTGGAATGTCGGGGCGCGAATTGAATGATTATAACTCACTAGGTACTTTCATACAATTTAAATATGACAATATCTAATTTTTCTATTTAAATTCAATCAAATACACATCGTCTCAACTTGTTACAAATAAACAAATAAAAAACAAATAAATAAATCAAACTAGTTGTCTTTTTATATATAACATAAAGCCAATCTATGTGACCTTTGATCTTCACTTAAAACCAAAGAATAGCCTGCAATATGCATATATATATATATATATATATATATATATATATATATATATATATATATATATATTGTCAACAACACATGTTGAGTAAGTAATCACCAAATTTTGATAATAAATATATTATATATAAAATATGCAAATCAATATCATGAGTATCAACAATTAAATAAACAAATAACTGGTGTGAGTTGACCATGCCTTGCAAATGAGCTATGGATACTATGACGACTTGCTAGAATCAATGATAGACCCCTCCGAATTACTAGAATCAAACAAATAAGCAATTAGCAAATAAACATTTAATTGATCAACAATACAATAATCATGATTTGATAGTATGGATAATATTTTGTATGAAAAATAAGATTTGATACGCATAAAGTCCCAAAAAACATTTGAAAACAGTAAAATAGGGGAGTGATTACTCACATTAACGATTAAGCGAGTAAGTCTAGAGATAAAATAAACGAGCAAGGTTATCAAGATAAGTATTCTGATCCAAACAAACCTAAGACCAAACGAGGATTGGAACAAAGAGAAATTTGTGATCAGCGAGGTCTTGAACACCAAAGTCAACTAGTCTTAAATGAAATCGACTAAATCTTGAAGAATTTGATGTTGAGGAATGGGATTTCATGGGATATGGGGAGGATGACTGGAAGTCAGTAGCTTATAGGGTTTAGAGATGTGTTTTGATTAATCATTGAGAGTTATAATGCATTTATGAAGTAATCACTCGATTAGGAAACGAAATAAATTATTAATCATAAAATCAGGCATAATAACTAACAAAATTCAGCTTAGACAACAGGAAAACGAATCGGTATGTTTTAAAACATGTAATTGACATATCATGGAGCTTATTGTTTTTTAATTTAGTCGAAAATAAGAAAGATTTGGCAAAATTAGTCCATGTACTTCCATAAACACGACTTTTAGCCGTTTTAAGCGATTTTAAAGGTTTCTAAGCATTGTTTGACAAGTTTAAAAGTTATCAAAATATAAAATTAGTTGAAAAAAGTTAAATATTAATAAATACAAGTTTTTATTAATACGAAATATTCGAAATATATTCCCGAGTCGAGTAAACGAATACGAATTCAAAAACAAAATATCTGAGATGTTATAGTCTCCCGTACTTTTAGGAGTTTCGTCCCAAAATTAGAGAAAACTAAAACAAAGAATTGTTTAAAATAATTAAATTTTTAGGAAAAACATTTAGACAAAATTTTTCATAACATGGAAATTTGAGTAGTCGAAGCAACGCTCCAAATGAAAATCCGATAAGGGCACATATATATATGATGTACCAGCGGTGTATCCACCATGTCCTATCATCTTAACATTTGTACCGTTACACAAAACTACTTTCGGTTCTATATTATGACGCCCAATTGCACATACCATGATTTCCATGCGAGGACTTTGATAATTATGTTCCGGACCATAATTACTTTTATCGTCGGAAGATCCACATGCTTCGGCCCATCGTGTGGGTTTAAAAAAATATATGAAAATATAATTTCAATGGTGAAATAAAAATCTTTTTGGTGGAAGAGTTATAAGTGAGACTAAAATTTATAGCTTGGTTAATTAAAATGGTGAATTTTGTAAAACAACCCTTCGATAAACATAATATTTTTGTATTATTGTTTTTTAAAAGAAAATTGATAATAAAAATTCTTTGAGTTAAACTTTTTGAATAAGATTACAAAACAAATTTATCTTGGCGGATAAGAATAAAAGGACAAACATTTAGTTTAATTGGTAAGATAAATTCTATCCGAGAGACATAGATAGTGGAAATAGGAATGAAATGAGAATAAGTAGCTAGTACTTCAATGATTCATAAAATATCAATCCAAAAGTTCTTAAAGAGTTGATACAATGCAAAAATCAATTTAATTAAGATAGAATACGAAGAGTGATGAAAGTCTTGTAGTAGCTTGATCCTTAATTGCGCATGACTTGAAACCTTGGAACTTGAGCATCTTGAATGATTTGATCTATAATAGCGTTGGTAAACGAGGAGGTTGGATTTGACATGGCTTGGATTTGATGAAGATAAGAACGGCGAGGACATATCTTGCGAAGATGGTTCGGGTTTCCACAATGGTAGTAAACACACATAGTTGCAACATCGGGTTGAGCAGACGACACGATACCGGTTCGAGAAACAGGTGCCACAAATTGTTGTGGGAAAATTGGTGCACAAGGGGTTTGACGGAAAGTATTAGAAAAATGGCCATAACTGTTAAAATTGGTGTAAAGAAGATTGTGGAGTTGGATGGGTGGTGACAGTTGCAAGTATTGCAGATGGGATGCGGTCCTTATAGGGTTTCATTTTCAGGAAAGTTGAAGAGGCTTGTGGTTGGTAGGTTCGGTTGGAGCAAGGTTCTTACATTTCTTACTGTGAGGGTGAGTGGAGGTAAATGGTTTGTAGTTACCAGCAAAGAGGATAGTGGAAAAGGTTGGACCATTTCATTAATGTTTTGAATTTGGGTTACTATTCTATGGATCACATCAATTATCTCCTTGGCTACACAAGTGGCTATACGACGATCAGAGGAACCAGATGATTGGCGATAGTTTCTTAGGGAAGACATTCTACGAGGACAAAAAATAAAGATTTATAAGGTGAAGGGTAAGTTGAGAAAAACGAGAAGTATCATGAGATTAACCAAAACATGAAGTACTGAAATGTTAAAAATATATTCAAGGGTGAAAATTTGAAATGTGTTTGATAGTCTGAAAACATGATAAAATGAATATGAGAAAACCATTTGAATAATAAAATGTTAATTGTTTGAATAACTTGTGATAACCTTGTCTTTATAAATGAAGGATTTGTGTAGGGTCATGAGAATCAAAATATTTTGAAGTAAGTGAATGAATCAAGTCATAAAAGTTTGTTTTAACTAAAATCAAGTAAATAAATAACTGAACAAACTAATTTTCTTTGGTAAGTTGGGCTTCCTATTGTCACACCCCAACTTAGTGAGGAAATTCTAGGGCGTGAGCTGATTGCTCACAGCTCTCAAGATACTATCATGCAATAATTTAAAGGTGACAATAACTATTTAATATAATTAAATATCAAATTAATTCAAGTACAAAGTACAACTCATTTGAACACACAATGAATACAAATCTAAGTCTTGGTTATAATTCTTCTAACTTAATTCTTCACTAAGTCTTCATCAAATCTTTCAACTAGTTCAAACAATAACCTGCATATACGTATATGATAGAAAGGTTTGTCAACAACACATGTTGAATGAGTAAAACACCAGTTTAAAACACTACAATAATAATATATAATAAATAAAGAAAAATTCAAACTGTTCCTGTGAGATAAGAAATTTAACCATAGCATATAAACAAATCACACAAATGTAACATCCCGAATTTTCTAAGAATAATATTTAATATATTATTTAGTTATGATGGAAAAAGTTTACTTGAGTTAGTAGAGAAATAATAAAATAATAAAGATGGAAGGATAAGTAGGCTAATAAAATAAAAGATGGACTAAAAACGAAAGAAGGGCCTAAGGTCCCCGAGCTTAAAGGAGTATAAATACCCCTTAAACCCTTATACTTTCTATTTTCATCCATCTCTACACCATAGCCTACACAATAAAAAACACACACTTAAGCCAAACACTCTCTACTCTAGTATATTCAATAATCCAAGACCAACAGAAGGTAAGAAATGATTTATCTCAGTTGTACCAACATAGTAGAACCCGACACCGCAACCCCGTAATGACGTACGGATCTAGATCTAGCTTTATTCAGGTGTTTAATCAACCAAAAATGAGCTTAAGGACCACCTTAGCTCAGATCTGGACACCCCGAAGCTACCCAGACTATAAACGATCAAAACCCGACCAACCATGGTGGTTAACGGCGGCTGACTGCGCCAGAATCTAAGAAAAACCCCAAACTCGTGAAATATGAAAGCTGAACTGAACAGTGGGCGTATAAGGTTATACGCCATATAAGTATGGACCGTATAAGTAGGAATAGGAAGTATAAGTATGTGCAGTGAATATGTATATTTAACATGTAAGTATAGGCAGCGTATAAGTACATGTAGCGTGTAAGTGTATGTAGCGTGTATGCGTAGGAAACGTGTAAGTATGTAATTTATATGTATACATATACGCCGTGTATGTCTTATACGCCAAAAAGACATATACGCTGGATGCACTTATGCGCTAGAAGGACTTATGCGTTGGAACTAACTTATGCGATGGGAAGACTTACATGCCAAAGGAGACTTATACGATTGACAAGTCTTATGTGCCAATGGACTTATATGCCTGAAAAATTATACGCTTAAAAGTGATTTTCCGAATAAACGAAATATAAACAACGTATACGTACGTAAACGATAGATATGGACTTATATATGATGGCTAAGATAAGAATAAGTAAATAACTAATAAGGAAATGTAACGTTTAAAATGAAGATTTGATTTGATTAAATAATTAAACTTCAGTGTTCCGATGAGGTATTTAGTAAAGACTTATTAATGAAAATAAATTTTTTCCAAGCTGACCTGGAACTTAACCCCAACCAGGGGCTCTGCCCCTTGGACCCCGTTAGGGGCTGCCGCCCCTAGAACCCCGCTACCAGGGGCGCTGCCCCCGGACCACCGCAGCTAGGGGTTACAATAACTTGGAAGTATGGTATAGCTAGAAGTAGTTAATTGATACTATAATTGATACACAGTTAGCCATGCACAGCTCAAGAAGGGCATAATAGAAATTCCGAGAAGAACCGTTTGCATGTGTGTTTCTAGCCCCATTTCCTTGTTATGTTTTCGGGGCTGTGTGCATACTCGATGTGATTAGTTAATACACTTACCTTAAGTGGTAAATGTATGCCTTATTTGATTTATGTATGAATGAATGCTTGACGGTGCGTGAACGATCTTCGGATATTGCATGTACCGCCATGTGATAGGTTGAAGATGTGATTGTTTATATATGATGTATGAATGATGTACGTATTCTATAGAAAAGATCAAGAGTATGTATGAAAGTTATAATTATGAATATGTAGAAAGGTATGGTATGTTGTATGGAAAAAAGGGAACCGGGCCCTAATAATACTCTAGGCAGAAGGGAACCGAGCCCTAACAATACTCGAAGAAGAAGGGAACCGAGCCCTAATAATACTCGAGGAAGAAGGGAACCGGGTCCTAATAATACTCGAGGAAGTAGGGCGTAATGCTCTTTAAAACGTGTAAGTAAGTATTAAAATATAAAAGAATGAGAGAAGGAAAGAATAAAATAAAGAAGGTATGTACTTATGTATGTACGAGAGAAAGATAAGTAGGCAAGTAATATGTATCTTCGGATACGAATGAGTAAGTATGTGAATGTATTTTACGTTGTCTGATTAACTAGAACTCACTCAGCGTAGCCGACTTTTAGTATGCAAACAGGTAAATAGACTGAAGCAGCTGGCTTGAGAGAGGGACACATGGCATGATTTGATGGGACTGGCATCCAATGAAGATTTGTCATGATGTTTTGATAAGCTACTTTATGTTATGTCTAAAAGAAAAGTTATGAAGGTTTGTAATGAATGGTTGACTTTTATTATTATTCTGCGAAAGTTTTAATTAACTCTGCTAAATAGAACTGTGTTTATGAGTAAATCCAACTCCAATGTATGGCACCGGGAACGAGGCTCTACAACAAATATAAATATATGGCTAAATCGTAGCCAAGCGTCAGGAATTGGTTACCAAAGATGAGTTGTCGGTAAGCTTGATGCCATATGAACTGGACGATGGCTACCATGACGGTCGTATCATACTATAATTAGAATATGTTGGACCTCTCCGAATGCGGTAAAATAAAGCAAGTAAGCAATTAGCAAATGAGGCATAAACTGATATACACACAAGGATTAAACAACTTGATTTTGAATACTAGATAATAGATAAATACTGTAAATACGCATATGTTCCCAAAAGGATTTAAAAGAAGTAAAAAGGGGGGTGATTACTAACCTCGATGATTAATCGAGTAAACCGAGAGAATGATTAAACGAGTAAAGTTCATGCGATGAGTGATCTGACCCAAACAAACCTGATACTTATACATAGGAAAATAGATTCAAAACCGAGAACATATCCATTGGAATCAATCCAAACGGATGATAGAACTCCGGTTATGAGATTTTCAGCAAATAAGCGAGCTGGTACTGACCAGAATCTGAACAGCGAGTTGGGAGTCGAATTTTGGTCAGTAAACTCCAAATTTCAAAACAAACAAAAAAGTCTTCTGGCTTGAAAGCTAATTTTGACCAGAAGATAGAGAAATCGAATACTCAATATTGTTTACTATTTTTGCCCTTAAACGGGTCAGAGTCCAATTGACTCGGTAAATCCCCTCAATCATGTAAATTTATTGAGGGCTTTTTAAAAGAGATAAAATCCTACAATATTGAAGAAGACAACTTACCCAAACGAGATTTGGAACTAAAATAATATTATGGTCAACGAGGTCTTGAAGCTTGAAAGACAACGACGGCTTGAAGAACTTGATTAATCTTGAAGAAACCGACAATGGAGAAGGGAAATTTCAATGGATAGAGGAAGGATGGCTGGACTTCAGTAGTAGGGTTTAGATGTGTGTTTTTTTTTATTAAATATTGAGTGTTATAATGCATTTATTAAGAAATCCACTCGATTAGGAAACAAGTTAATGAGAAAATCTGGTATAATAACTAACCAAATTCGGTTTGGACAACAAGAAAATGAATTAGTACGTTTTTCAACATTAATTTATATATCTTGGAGCTTACGTTTCGTTAATTTAGTCAAAAATATGCAAAACTAGTCCTTGTACTTCCATAAATGCGATTTTTAGCCGTTTTAAGCGATTATAAAGGTTTTTAAGCATATTTTAACGAGTTTGATAGTTTTATGAATATAGAATAAGTCTAAAAAATTTAAATACCAATAAATATAAGATTTTAATAATTTTAAAGATCTGAAATATATTCCCGAGCCGGGTAAACGAATACGAAAAACCCGAGTTGTTACAGTATTTCCTACTTTTGGGAATTTTTCCCGAAATTAAAGAATATTACAACAACACCATTAAATTTTGAGGAAAAGAAAATCTTAAATATAATTTAAAAATTTATCATAACATAGAACTTTTGATAGTTAAAACAACGCTTCAAATGAAAATCCGATAAGGGCAATTATATATAGGATGTACCAGCAACGTATCCTCCATGTCCTTATCATCTTTACATTTTTACCTCTATCCCAACTACTTTCCATATTATATTATGACACAATTGTACGCATTATGATTTCCATGCGAGGATTTAGATAACTGTGTAAGCCTTCATAATTACTTTGATCATCGGATGATCCACATAACTCATCCCATCGTGTGGGTTACAAAACATTTGAAAGACATGACTTTTAGAGAAAACAAGAATCATAATACGTTTTAGTTATAAATAGAAGCTAGTCATTGTGTAAATTGCTAAAAATGAATGAATTTTTGAGTTGTTTTAATAAAATATTAAAATTTCCAAAACATCTTTTTGGATATAAGGATATAAATCTTAAGAGTTAGAAAGGGAAGGATTCCTTATAGTAGATATTGATATAGGTTATGATTGAAAAAGGATAAACAACTTAAACAAGAAGTACGGTATCGTAGACGATTGTCTTTAGAAATTAGTAAGATTAATTTTATTGTCCTCAAAAAATGCTTAAAATTGATGGGTTATTCAAATTGTATTGTTCCAAAACCAAAATGAAACAAAAAGTTGTTATAGTGTATGATTGATTAGACAAAAATATGTTTTGATAAAAATGACGAAAATAATAAAAGTTTTTTTTCCTTTTTTTGAGAAAACTTAATTGCGGTTGATTTGATATATCATGATTTAAAACACATTGATTAATTGAATTTATAAAATCTTGAATAATTGGGGTTAACTTATTTGAGATTGTTTGATTAGGTTGAACTTGTACGTGTTTTAAAATCGGTGTTTGATTTGAGTTGGTTTGATAAACTTGAGCTTGATGAATATAAATAAGTCTGGGACACACATGGCGTAGATGATTAAGGTTTCCATAGTCGTAGAAAGCATGTGTAGCAGGTGTGTAGGGTTAAGTAGTTGGCATAGACTGTTGTGAGAAGTCTTGTACACTAGGCGATGTAGGGCAAGTATTTTCAAGGATGATCGAAGCAATTACATTGGGTATAAAAACAACATGCGGATTGAGTCGAATGCTGAAAGTTACCAGTGGGGCATAACGAGTGAATACCGATGTAAAGTTTCTTGCTCGAATACTTTGATTTTGTCAAGGTTGATGATTGATTTGATTAAGAACATAGTTTTTTTATTATGAGGATGAGTAGAGGTAAATGAATTGAAATTACCATCAAGTTAATGAATAAGATTGAATTGGTTGTATTAATGTTTTGATATTGAGTTCACATTCTAGAGATTGCAGTAGTTAACTCCTTGGATATACAGGCAGCCATATGGGGGTCATGAGAACTAGACGATCGATGTCGACAACGACAGTGGTTTCTTAGGGAAGACATTCTATGAGGATCCAAAATAAAGATTTATAAGATGAACGATAACTTGAGAAAAACATTTAAATAATAAAATGTTTAATTATTTAGATAACTTATAATAACTTTGCTTTAAGAAGGGAGGGGATTTGCGTCATATCATGAGGAATAAATGTAAAAGATTTTAAGATAAGGGGGTATGTTGCGTTCATACTTATTAGATGATGTAGCCAATATGATTAAAGCGTGATAAATTGATGAGGAGATAAGGTCAGTTTAAAAATTAAATTTTTATTTGATTAAGTTAACTTTATAGTAAAGTAACGAAACATAAATTGTGTGTTGGCATCCCATGAGCTTTCCATGGTAGTTTGAATGGCCCAACGAAACTAACAAATAAAAGTAACTGAGTTGGACGGCCCATGAGCGTTACATAGGGCTTTAACTGTCCCAACTAATTAACGAATTAACAATACAATAGAGTTTGTTGGCCCATGAGCATTATATGGCGTTTTAACCAACCAAACTAAATAACAAATAACAAGAGAAAAATATGAGTAGTTGGAGCATCCTGTGAACCACCACGTATGATGAGCTCCAACAAAAAATTACATTCAAAACAATATGAGGAACGGATAGTAGGAGTACCCATGTATACCATGGATTTTTCACCCAACTAGCCAATTAAATAACAAAACACAATAATCGGAATTTACCGAATTTAGCCACGAATCACCGTGAATTCGGTTTAAAATCAACCTAAGGTGTCAGTCGTATGACAGTTGTGTTCCGCTTTGGCTTAGAGGAACTTGTCCTACTAACTAGCCTTAAGGTGAATGAGTAAAAACAAAACTAGGGAATTCTTAAGAAATTTCCCAAAAATAAAAGCAATCTACTTGATTTATAATATTTAAGAAAAATTATCTTTGAAGGTTGAGACATAGCATCGGAGTTGTGTGTGTGTATGTGTGTGTGTGCACGACAATATAATAATAAACGATTATAAATAATTATCTAAGAAAACTGTAATAATTAATTTGAACACATAAGACAAACAGATAAGCACATATGTGGCTCCTAAACATGTTACTAAAGCACCACAAATGACCAATCTTAAACCTTCGGCTCTGATACCAATCTGTCACACCCCAACCTAAGGCATAAATGCCGGGGCGTAAGCTGATTGTTGACAACTCTCTAGGTACTATCATGCAATAGTTTGAAGGTGACAATATCTATTTAATTAAATTAAATATCCAAATAAATTCAAATACAAAGTATAACTCATTTGAACACACAATGAATACAAATTTAAGTCTTGATTATAAGTCTTCTAACTTAATTCTTCACTAAGTCTTCACCAAATCTTTCAACTACTTCAAATAGTGGCCTGCATATGCATATATACATAGAAATGTTCGTCAACAATATATGTTGAATGAGTAAAACACCAGTTTAAGATACTACAATAATAATATATAATAAATGAAGAAAAACGCAAAATTTTCCTGTGAGATAAGCAATTTAACCATAGCATATAAACAAATCACAAAAATATAAATATAGGGCTAAACCGTAGCCAAGCGTCGGGAATTGGTTACCAAAGATGAGTTGTCGGTAAGCTTGATGCCAGATGAACTGGACGATGGCTACCACGACGATCGTATGATCATACTACAATTTGAATATGTTGGACCTCTCCGAATGCGATAAAATAAAGCAAGTAAGCAAATAGCAAATAAGCATAAACTGATATATACACAGGGATTAAACAGTTGCGGTTTTGAATACTAGATAGATAAATACTGTAAATATGCATATGTCCCCAAAAGGATTTAAAAGAAGTAAAAAAGGGGAGTGGTTACTCACCTCGATGATTAAGCGAGTAAATCGAGAGAATGATTAAATGAGTAAAGTTCACGCGATGAGTGATTTGACCCAAACAGACCTGAGACTTATACATTGGAAATTAGATTCTAAACCAAGAACATAGCCATTGGAATCAATCCAAACGGATGTATAGAACTCTGGTTATATGATTTTTAGCAAATAAGCGAGCTGGTACTGACCGGAATCCGAACAGCGAGTTGGGAGTCGAGTTTTGGTCAGTACACTCAAATCTTCAAAACAAACAAAAAAGTCTTCCAGCCAAAAAGCTAATTTTTACCAGAAGATAGAGAAATCGAATAGTCAATCTTGTTGACTATTTTTTCCCTCAAACGGATCAGAGTCCAATTGTCATGGTAAATCTCCTCAATCATGTAAATTGATTAAGGTCTCTTTTAAAAGATATAAATTCCTACAATATTAAAGAAGACAACTTACCCAGACGAGGATTGGAACTAAAAGAAATTCATGGTCAACGAGGTCTTGAAGCTTGAAAATCAACGACGACTTGAAGAACTTGATTAATTTTGAAGAAACCGACAATGGAGAATGGAAATTTCGAAGGGGGAATGGTTGGAGTTTATTAGTTTTTAGGGTTTAGAGGTGTGTTTTTTTATTAAATATTTTAGTGTTATAATGCATTTATGAAGAAATCCACTCGATTAAGAACAAAATAAGCTATTAATGAGAAACTCTGGTATAATAAATAACCAAATTCGATTTGGAGAGCAAGAAAACGAATTAGTATGTTTTACAAAATTAATTTAGATATTTTGGAGCTTAAGTTTCGTTAATTTAGTCAAAAGTATGCAAAACTAGTCCTCGTACTTCCATAAATGCGATTTATTGGAGTTTTAAGCGATTTTAAAGGTTTTTAAGCATAGTTTAACGAGTTTGGAAGTTATATGAATATAAAATAAGTCTAAAAAAGTTAAATACAAATAAGTATAAGATTTTAATAATTTAAAAGATCTGAAATATATTCCTGAGTCGGGTAAACGGATACGAATTTAAAGACGAAAAACCTGAGTTGTTACACCCATGAGCCTTCCATGGCATTTTATTTTTCCAACTTGTTAGCATACTAAAATAACTTTGTGAGTTTGGCTTTCCATGAGCTTTCCATGACATTTTATTGGCCCAACTAAATTACATAATATCAATTTGTGAGTTGGGCCTCCCATGAGCGTTCCATGGCATTTTATATGGCCCAACTAATAACGAATTAACAAGACAACTGAGTTGGTCGGCCCATGAGCGTTACATGGCATTTTACTGACCCAACTAAATGTGACAATCGTCAATTTCAGGTTAACTCCGTTAACTCAACTCCGTCAATTCAAACTTAAAGATCACTGAATCTATAACGCACACCTCATTACATTTAAACTAGGGTTTAAATGACGCTTAACACTTACTACATGTGTAGTCTTTCGGAAATTGCACCGAAACGCAAACGAGTTGACGCATACAATTGGTGAATAAACGAAAAACGTCAAAACAGTAATTATGTGATAATTATGTGTTAGACTTATGTGTTGTGTGATAACATCGTTATAAACGTTAACTCAATGTACTAGAACTAGTTAGTTAAGCTAGAAAAACAACAATTGAAAGTTGAGGGACTTGAGTGTAACATATTATTATTATTAATAATAATAAACCTAAACCCTAACTCATTCTTTCTCTCCTCTCCTCTACCCCGATCGGACTTCTCTCCCCCCCCCCACAGCTGCCGCCATTCACACACACACATACAACCAAGTTTTCAAGCTTTTGATTGAAGATTAAGGTGCTAGGAAGGTATAAACGACTATCCCTTGCATCCTTTATACTTAATTTCGATGTTTAATGGGTTAATTGAAAACCCTAGGGGCCGATTTATGTGTGTATGGTGTTCATATGATTGTTGTTGACTTGATGATGATTTGATAACTAGAATTGATATTGTTACATGTTAATTGTTTGTGTCTTTGATTTGAGTTCAAGCAAAAACCCTAATCATGTATGTAATGTGTAATTGATGTGCATGGATAGTGATTATGGAGTCTAGAGTGTTATATGAACGGATTATAGTCTATAGATGGTTAATATGTTGAGTTTTGTTGCAAACAGTTTCTGGACAGATTGTGTTGTTATTGTTCAATTGACTGTATCTGGGTGTAAATGTGAGAATTGGTTGAGATTATTGATACTACAGTAAACTAGGTTGAGTCTAGTTTCTAAAGAATATAAATTTGCAATTTTTGGACGTGTAAAAGTTAACTTTTATGATTTTACAAAAACGTTGTGCAAAGCTGAGTTGTTAGACCTGCTGTTAGGATGTTTTGTAAATATTATATCTCATGAACTACGAGACCAATTGGGTTAGTTCCACTTCTGGAAGTTGACTTATTGAGTTAGGAACCTAACCCAAGTGGTCATGCATTTTTTGGATTTTTCGTTTAACGGGAATTTCAAATAACATTCTGTTGCGCATGAATTTGACTGTTATGAGTTTGCTGTAATGATTTGATTATTGTGATAAACCTATGTGGAATAAAAATATGATAAAATATGTTCTGGAAACCTAAGACATATATGCTTTTGTGATGGTTTTTGGTAAATTAATTTTGATGCTATGATTGGTGGGATAGACTAATTTTTCAAGTAGAATTCTGTCGATAAGAAACTAGTTGCTGAGTTTTGTGAAAGTTGCATGAAACAATGTGATTGCTAATTTATTATCGTGTTTTGACCAAATTGCCCTTGAGGGGAATGATTGCAAATTAATTGTCGTGTTTTGACCAAAATGCCCTTGCGGGGAATAATTGCTAATTGATTGTCATGATTTGACCAAATTGCCCTTAAGGGGAGTAAGTGCTAGTGATGTACATTATGAATACATGACACGTAAATAATTGCTTACACATGTAACGTATCACAACTACACTTGTTAAAGTCACACACGATTCACAAACAAAACACGAAACATGTTGTGTGCATAGGTATTATGTGCCGGGTCTAGAGACTCGTTAATAGTTCCGACACTTAGAAAATCTCTTTGTTGTTTTAGAACGCTAGAGAGAGTTTTCTGTGACGCGCATCACTTAGTGATTTATTTCTGGGAATTCTTCGCAAACAGTGAGTTCACTTACCCCTTTTAAACTGTTTTCAAACGCTTTTCACTTGGGGGAGATAACATACTCCGAAAACGCATTTAAGATTTTGTTAATATATATTATATATCACTTGTAAAGACTAAGTGGCAAATGCAATAACTAAAGTCCTTCATTCACATCGAACCGTTTAATATTGGATAATAGCGAGTCATTGTTGAGTAGTACTACTGGGTTTGACAAACCCCACCCAACGCTAAACTTGACTGGAGGTCGAGTAAGTGTAATCTTGGCTAAACACATACCATGGTCGGGATAGACCTGGTGGCAAGGCAAATGATAAACAGTCAGCTTCGGTGTCGAACACTTAGTAATACTTGTTTTATAGGCTAGCTACCTATAGATATATAATTGACATAACACTATCTGGTAACGCAAAACGCTGAAACGCAAAAAGCTGTAACGCAAAACGCTGTAACGCAAAACGCTGTAACGCAAAACGCTGAACGCAAACGCTAAACGCTTTATTTTATATAAACTTGTGAACTCACCAACCCCCTGTTGACACTTTTAGTATGTTATTCTCAGGTAGCCGAGGCGGGCGCGCGGTTTAGGATCATGCATTGCTTGAAACACTTTTAATTATGCAAAGTTATTTTTAACTGTTATCATTGGGTTTTAAGTCGTCCTGCGTGACGCAACATTGGTTTCTATGGTTTTACGCTTCCGCATTTAATTACTCGTAAACGTTTTCATGATTTTGAAACTTTGTTTTATGGTTTGATTATAACTAATGAATCCGATCCTGTTAGTTCACACCCTCTGACGGTAAAACTCCGTTTGTGGATTTTGAGGGTGTGACAGATTGGTATCAGAGCCATTGGTTATAGCGAACTAGAAGCTGCATGCATACTAGACTATAACCGCGACGACCCATTAGTTATAATGATACGCACTGCATATGTTTGTGTAGTCCTTGTTATCTTATCTCTTTACCTCTTTCACTCATACGCGCGCGCATACACGGCTTACCTGTAGGAATGTCGATGCCGCCATCATCATCATCATCCGATCCGATGACTCATGCTCATGGGAAGGAACCGCAGTTACCTACCTTATCGCCACCCCGTGTAGTCCCGGAACTCGAAGCTCCCGCACCGAAGAGGTACCGCTTATCCGGAGGCATGTACGAAAACGAAGTTAGCTGGGATTGGTACCCTAATATGATCAGACGTATGGTCTATCGCGAACAAGTTCCCCCGTTACCTCACCCGAACCACCCTGCTTATCCCAACACCCTACCACCCATAACCGAACCTGTAGAGCGAGTTCTCGCAACTGTCGTTTCTTGTTTGGAGCGTGATGTGGGTTACATGCGCTATATGAGAGCGAACGTTTCCGGACTGTTAAAAGACGGAACCGAGACTAAGGAGGAAATTGCCCGCATGGCAGCGGCAATGAAGGAAATGCAAGAGGCTAGTGATCAACAGATGAAGATTATGAGAAAGATGCAAGCCGAGATGATAGACTTGCAAGAGCAACTCCAAGTAGCAATGACCCGAACCGAGATAGCTCTAGAGCGTTGCGATGTCTTACAAATGCAAATTGCTCAGAACGCAGCCGAACCGGAGGCAGAGCCTGAGGCCGAGCCTGAGGCAGATCCCGAAGAGGAGCCTGAGGAGGACCCCGAGGAAGATCCCGAGGAGGAACCTGAAGAAGAACCGGAGGAAGAACCGGCTGAGGAGGAGGCACACTCAGAGGTGTCCTCAGATGATGACATCTAGTGATGATGACACCTAGATGGAGGGGTTGTCTCCATCCGAACTATTATCTTCTATGATTTTAAGGATTGATTGAAAATACTTTGTAGCGAATACAATGGTTTTAATCATGAATTATTATTTAGATTAATATATGGTTGTGATGTGATGTTGTTTCTTATGTCTTTCTTACCTATCTTTTTATTACATGTATGGTGTGTTGTATATGAAAGAAAAATTCATGTTTAACATTTTATACTGTGATTCTAGGAAATGCTTGGAAGAAACGCTGGACACGGACATGGTAACATCAACTTGACTGCAGCTGAACTCCAAAACTCTGCTGAACGACCATGCGGCGGCCGCTTTAGCCGCACATGTTCAGAACCAAGCTGGAGGTCCAATTGGAACGTGTACCTTCAAGAATTACCTTGACTGCAAGCCCAGTATGTTTAAGGGCACTGAGGGAGCTATAGGCTTCCTGCGTTGGGCTGAGAAGGCCGAATCGGCGTTTGAGATGTGTAATTGTCCCCCTGCCAGTAGGGTCAAATTCGCTGCTGGAACACTTGAGGATTCTGCTCTCACTTGGTGGAATTCAAAAGTGCAGATCCTTGGATTGGAACTGGCTAACGCTATGAACTGGGAGGAGTTCAAGAACATGATACGAGAAGAGTACTGTCCGAGAGAAGAGATTGCAAAGTTAGAGTCAGAATTTTGGTCATTGAAGATGGTGGGTTCAGAAATCGAAGCCTACACTACCCGTTCTCACGAGTTAGCTGTGATGTGTCCACGGATGGTAGATCCGCCGAGTAAGAGGATTGAAATGTATATTGATGGGTTAGCACCGCAAATTCAGGGCATGGTGACGTCTTCCAGACCAGCCACGATTCAACAAGCGATCCGTTTAGCTCACAAACTGACGGATCAAGCTGTGACCCAAGGTGCGTTACCACCTAGGGGTTCAACCACTAAAGCCCGTGACAACCCGAGTAATGACAACAACAGCAACAGCAACCCGAGCAGCGGAAAGAGAAAGTTCGACAACACCAGATCCTCATCCTCGAACCTCCCACAGCAACAACACTACCGTAAGCCCGAATTCACTCGGAGCTTCAACAATCAGAGTCACAACAACAACAACAACGGTAGCGGGCTGGGTTCGAGCGGATATGCTGGGAAATATCCGAAGTGCAATAGGTGCAACTATCATCATGCTGGCCCGTGTGACCGTGTCAAGTGTCAGAGATGCGGAAAGATGGGTCACCAGGCAAAGGAATGTAGAGGAGACCTTGCGGCAAAGGGTGCTCCTAAACCACCTATGATGACGAAGGGATGTTTCGCATGTGGGCAGGAAGGTCATTTCAGGAAAGATTGTCCCAAGCTGAAACAGAACGACAACAATGGAGGTAATGGAAGTGGCAGTGGTGGTGGAAACAATGGTAAGGGAAGAGCTTTTGTTATTGGGTCGGGTCAAGCCCGCAATGATCCGTACGTGGTGACTGGTAAGTTCCCTGTGAACGATTGTTTTGCATCTGTATTGTTTGACACTGGAGCTGATAGGAGTTTTGTGTCGAAAGCCTTTAGCCAACTCTTAGACTTAACTCCAACTCCGTTAGATGCTAAGTTTCCTGTTGAATTAGCTGAAGGTAAGACTATAGTAACGACCCATGTACTTGCAGGATGTAAGTTAAAACTGTCAGGTCATGTCTTTGATATCGACCTTATTCCTTTTACGCTTAGTAGTTTCAATGTCGTGGTCGGCATGGACTGGTTATCCGAGAACCGAGCGGAGATTATATGTCACGACAAGATAGTCCACATTACTACCCCTTTCGGCGAGATCATTTCGATCCGAGGTGAGAGAAGCGGCATGACCACCAGCGTCATTACCCTCATGAAGGCGCAGAAGTACCTACGAAAGGGTCACCCAGCAATTTTGTCGCAGATTTTTGAGAAACCCGCGGAGGAGAAGCGAATTGAAGAGATACCGATTATGCGAGATTTTCCGGAAGTTTTCCCGGAGGATTTGCCTGGACTCCCTCCTAAACGACAAGTCGAATTCCAAATCGAGTTGACACCCGGGGCAGCACCCATAGCACGAGCCCTTATCGGCTCGCACCGGCGGAGCTTCAGGAACTGTCCACTCAGTTGCAAGATTTGTTGGATAAGGGTTTTATCTGACCTAGCTCATCACCATGGGGAGCCCCTGTTTTATTTGTCCGAAAGAAAGACGGGACTTTCCGCATGTGCATCGACTACCGGGAGTTGAACAAGGTGACGGTCAAGAACCGTTATCCTTTACCCCGAATTGATGATTTGTTTGACCAGCTTCAAGGATCGAGTTATTACTCGAAGATCGATCTGCGATCTGGTTACCACCAACTAAGAGTGCGCGAAGAAGATATCTCAAAGACGGCTTTCAGAACACGGTATGGTCACTACGAGTTTTCGGTTATGCCTTTTGGCCTAACCAACGCACCAGCCGTATTTATGGATCTCATGAATCGAGTATGCAAGGCGTACCTCGACAAGTTTGTGATTGTTTTCATTGATGATATTCTCGTCTACTCCAAGGACGAAGCTGACCATGAAGAACACTTAAGGGTAATTCTGAAATTATTGAAGAAGGAACAACTGTATGCTAAACTCTCGAAATGTGAGTTTTGGCTTCGCGAGGTTCACTTTTTAGGACATGTGATCAACGAGAATGGTATCCATGTCGATCCCGGTAAGGTAGAGGCCATCAAAAACTGGGAAGCACCTAAGACTCCGACTGAGGTGCGGCAATTCCTAGGGCTGGCCGGCTACTACCGGCGTTTCATCGAGGGATTTTCAAAGATTGCTCAACCCCTCACCGCTTTGACTCACAAATGCACTAAGTACAATTGGGGTGACGCGCAAGAGACCGCTTTTCAACTGTTGAAAACCAAACTCTGTAGCGCCCCTATTCTAGCCCTCCCCGAGGGAACGGAAAATTTCGAGGTACACTGTGACGCATCAATACAAGGTCTCGGTTGTGTGCTGATGAAACTCGAGAAGGTTATAGCTTATGCCTCTCGACAACTACGGGTTCACGAGAAGAACTACACGACCCATGATTTGGAACTCGGAGCTGTGGTGTTTGCCCTTAAGATATGGAGGCATTACTTGTACGGTACCAAGTTTACCATTTACACCGACCACAAGAGTCTCCAGCATATCTACGATCAGAAGGAGCTGAACATGCGACATCGTCGTTGGGTCGAGCTGCTTAAGGATTATGATTGTGCCATCAAGTACCACCCTGGCAAGGCCAATGTAGTGGCCGACGCTCTCAGCAGAAAAGAAACAGATAAACCCAGACGAGTGCGAGCATTGCAACTCACGATTCATACCAACTTACCCGATCAGATTTGCGATGCACAACTCGAAGCTTTGAAGGATGAAAATCTTCCATCAGAACTCATGCGGGGCATGAACAAGCAACTTGAAACCAAATCGGATGGGGTCCGATATTTTGAGAACCGGATTTGGGTTCCACGGTACGGAGAGTTGAGAACTCTGGTGATGGACGAAGCACACTAGTCCCGATATTCTATCCACCCTGGCTCAGATAAAATGTATCATGACTTAAAGGCACTTTACTGGTGGCCGAACATGAAAGTCGACATTGCCACCTACGTGAGCAAATGCTTGACTTGTGCCAGAGTCAAAATAGAATACCAGAAACCATCTGGTCTACTTCAACAACCGGAACTCCCAATGTGGAAATGGGAACACATTTCAATGGATTTTATCACGGGTTTACCTAAGACACCGACAGGATGCGATACCATCTGGGTGATCGTTGACCGGTTGACTAAGTCTGCACACTTCTTAGCGATTAAGGAAGCGGACAAAATGGAAAGACTGACTCGTGTTTACATGAAAGAAGTGGTGTCTAGGCACGGAGTGCCTGTCTCAATCATTTCCGATCGAGATTCTTGTTTCACTTCGCACTTTTGGAAGTCACTACAAAGCGCACTAGGCACCCGTCTTGATATGAGCACAGCATACCATCCTCAGACGGATGGGCAAAGTGAACGAACTATTCAGACCCTGGAGGATATGTTGCGTGCATGCGTATTGGATTTCGGAAAAAGTTGGGAACCTCACTTACCTTTGGTGGAGTTTTCGTATAATAACAGCTACCACGCAAGTATTAAAGCAGTGCCGTTTGAAGCGCTGTACGGACGGAAGTGTTGATCACCACTCTGCTGGGCAGAGGTGGGTGACAGCCAAATCACTGGTCCAGAAGTGGTACTCGAAACTTTGGAAAAGATTGTTCAAATCCGAAACCACATGGCAGCAGCACGAGATCGCTAAAAGAGTTACGCCGACAAGCGCCGAAAACCTCTCGAATTTCAAGTGAACGATCGAGTGTTACTCAAAGTCTCACCTTGGAAAGGTGTGGTTCGCTTTGGAAAGCGAAGCAAACTCAACCCATGGTATGTTGGTCCCTACCGAATAACTGAGCGCATTGGTCCGGTGGCGTACCGACTGGACCTACCAACAGAACTCAGTGGCATACACAATGTATTCCACGTATCCAATTTGAAGAAATGCCTAACCGATGAGACTCAAGTAGTCCTTTTGGATGAACTGCAAGTTGATGAACAGTTACGTTTCATTGAGGAACCAGTCGAGGTTTTGGATTGGGAAACCAAAACGCTCAAGCACAGCAAAATTCCAATCGTTAAGGTTCGTTGGAACTCGAGACGTGGACCGGAGTTTACGTGGGAACGCGAGGATCAAATGATGAAAAAGTATCCCCACCTTTTTGAAGGGCTGACCAAACACAGAAAACCGCGAAACCCGGCAAACCGTCAGAAATCACCGGAGGTATGAATTAAATTTCGGGACGAAATTTCTTTCTACTAGGGGATGATATGACAAACTGAAAATTTTTCTTACTTTTTCAGACACTCATCACGACTTGACTCAAATTTTCGGGACGGAAATTCTTTAACATGGGAATGATGTGACAATCGTCAATTTCAGATTAACTCCGTTAACTCAACTCCGTCAATTCAAACTTAAAGATCACTGAATCTATAACGCACACCTCATTATATTGAAACTAGGGTTTAGATGACGCTTAACACTTACTACATGTGTAGTCTTTCGGAAATTGCACCGAAACGCAAACGAGTTGACGCAAACAATTGGTGAATAAACGAAAAACGTCAAAACAGTAATTATGGGATAATTATGTGTTAGACTTATGTGTTGTGTGATAACATCGTTATAAACGTTAACTCAATGTACTAGAACTAGTTAGTTAAGCTAGAAAAACAACAATTGAAAGTTGAGGGACTTGAGTGTAACATATTATTATTATTAATAATAATAAACCTAAACCCTAACTCATTCTTTCTCTCCTCTCCTCTACCCCGATCGGACTTCTCTCCCCCCCCCCTCACGGCTGCCGCCATTCACACACACACATACAACCAAGTTTTCAAGCTTTTGATTGAAGATTAAGGTGCTAGGAAAGTATAAACGACTATCCCTTGCATCCTTTATACTTAATTTCGATGTTTAATGGGTTAATTGAAAACCCTAGGGGCCGATTTATGTGTGTAGGTGTTCATATGATTGTTGTTGATTTGATGATGATTTGATAACTAGAATTGATATTGTTACATGTTAATTGTTTGTGTCTTTGATTTGAGTTCAAGCAAAAACCCTAATCATGTATGTATTGTTTAATTGATGTGCATGGATAGTGATTATGGAGTCTAGAGTGTTATATGAATGGATTATAGTCTATAGATGGTTAATATGTTGAGTTTTGTTGCAAACAGTTTATGGACAGATTGTGTTGTTAATGTTCAATTGATTGTATCTGGGTGTAAATTTGAGAATTGGTTGAGATTATTGATACTAAAGTAAACTAGGTTGAGTCTAGTTTCTAAAGAATATAAATTTGCAATTTTTGGACGTGTAAAAGTTAACTTTTATGATTTTACAAAAACGTTGTGCAAAGCTGAGTTGTTAGACCTGCTGTTAGGTTGTTTTGTAAATATTATATCTCATGAACTGCGAGACCAATTGGGTTGGTTCCACTTCTGGAAGTTGAATTATTGAGTTAGAAATCTAACCCAAGTGGTCTTGCATTTATTGGATTTTTCGTTTAACGGGAATTTCAAATAACATTCTGTTGCGCATGAATTTGACTGTTATGAGTTTGCTGTAATGATTTGATTATTGTGAGAAACCTATGTGGAATAAAAATATAATAAAATATTTTCTGGAAACCTAAGACATATATGCTTTTGTGATGGTTTTTGGTAAATTAATTGTGATGCTATGATCGGTGGGATAGACTAATTTTTCAAGTAGAATTCTGTCGATAAGAAACTAGTTGCTGAGTTTTGTGAAAGTTGCATGAAACAATGTGATTGCTAATTTATTATCGTGTTTTGACCAAATTGCCCTTGAGGGGAATGATTGCAAATTAATTGTCGTGTTTGACCAAAATGCCCTTGCGGGGAATAATTGCTAATTGATTGTCATGATTTGACCAAATTGCCCTTACGGGGAGTAATTGCTAGTGATGTACATTATGAATACATGACACGTAAATAATTGCTTACACATGTAACGTATCACAACTACACTTGTTAAAGTCACACACGATTCACAAACGAAACACGAAACATGTTGTGTGCATAGGTATTATGTGCCGGGTCTAGAGACTCGTTAATAGTTCCGACACTTAGAAAATCTCTTTGTTGTTTTAGAACGCTAGAGAGAGGTTTCTGTGACGCGCATCACTTGGTGATTTATTTTTGGGAATTCTTCGCAAACAGTGAGTTCACTTACCCCTTTTAAACTGTTTTCAAACGCTTTTCACTTGGGGGAGATAACATACTCCAAAAACGCATTTAAGATTTTGTTAATATAGATTATATATCACTTGTAAAGACTAAGTGGCAAACGCAATAACTAAAGTCCTTCATTCACATCGAACCGTTTAATATTGGATAATAGCGAGTCATTGTTGAGTAGTACTACTGGGTTTGACAAACCCCACCCAACGCTAAACTCGACTGGAGGTCGAGTGGGTGTAATCTTGGCTAAACACATACCATGGTCGGGATAGACCTGGTGGCAAGGCAAATGATAAACAGTCAGCTTCGGTGTCGAACACTTAGTAATACTTGTTTTATAGGCTAGCTACCTATAGATATATAATTGACATAACACTATCTGGTAACGCAAAACGCTGAAACGCAAAACGCTGTAACGCAAAACGCTGTAACGCAAAACGCTGAACGCAAACGCTAAACGCTTTATTTTATATAAACTTGTGAACTCACCAACCCCTTGTTGACACTTTTAGTATGTTATTCTCAGGTAGCCGAGGCGGGCGCGCGGTTTAGGATCATGCATTGCTTGAAACACTTTTAATTATGCAAACTTATTTTTAACTGTTATCATTGGGTTTTAAGTCGTCCTGCGTGACGCAACATTGGTTTCTATGGTTGTACGCTTCCGCATTTAATTACTCATAAACGTTTTCATGATTTTGAAACTTTGTTTTATGGTTTGATTATAACTAATGAATCCGATCCTGTTAGTTCACACCCTCTGACGGTAAAACTCCTTTAGTGGATTTTGAGGGTGTGACACTAAATAGCAAACTAACGAATTTAAATTCGGTTAGTTGGAGCATCCCATGAATCACGACGTATGATTAGGCTCCAACAAAAACATATGTATCAAAATGGGTTGAGAAATGGATAGTTGGAGTGCCCATGGGTTTTCCCATGGATTTTTCACCCAACTAAATCTTTTTAAAATATCAAAATACAATACTGGAATTTCTGAATTTAACCAGGAACCACCATGAATTAGGTTTATAAATAAGGAACGTAACCGTTTAACCGGCTACACTGAAAGCTTAAAGTTCCAGTTGTATGACAATTGTTCCGCTTGGCTCTATAAGCTCGAGTACTGTGACTGGGTTATCCTCTAGGTAAGGAATAACGTCTTACCTTGGGTTCTCGGAAGCGTTTTGCCAAGGCCCAACTCACAATATACTCTCCCCCCTTCCAATTACTATAGGAACTTTTCATACTCCCATGCTTTAAGGTGCAAAAGTAAAAAAAATAAGGGAATTCTTAATAAATTTCCCAAAATAAAAACAATTACTAAATAAAATAAAAAAAATGTTTTGAGAATGAGTCATAGCCTCGGAGTTTGTGTGTGTGTGTGAATGACAAAGTAAATAAATAAATATTTATATAAGTAAGCTGTAAACACATAAAATAAAACACATTAGGTTGTCAAGTAAGCACGTATGGGGTCTTAAACAAGTTACTAGGGCACTTCTAACGATCTATCTTACAACATTTGGCTTTGATACCAATCTATCACACCCCAACCTAAGGGGTAAATACCGAGGCGCGAACTGATTGCTCACAGCTCACAAAGTACTATCATACAATTTAAATATGACAATATCTAATTTATTTATTTAAATTCAATCACATACACACTGTCTCAATTTCTTACAAATAAATAAACAAAAAAACTAATAAATCAAACTAGTTGTCTTTTTATATATAACCTAAAGCCAATGTATGTGACCTTCGATCTTCACTTCAAACCAAAGAATAACCTGCAATATGCGTAAACATATATATTTTTTTGTCAACAACACATGTTGAGTAATTAATCTCTAAATTTTGATAATAAATATATTATATATAAAATATGCAATCAATATCATGAGTATCAACAATTAAATGAACACAAATAGGGTGCTGCTAAACGTACCCCTTGCTTTAGTTTTACTAAACATACACCCTCCCCCTTCTAGTATCTAGGAAATACAATTCAAACCTCTTATTTTCCTTTTTATAATTTGTATACCATATTATTTTTGATGTTAATATCTTCCAAAAGAATACAATAGGATATATGAATAGATTATATGGTTAGGAAAATATGTATCATATATATCTTCCCAAAGAATACATATATTTGATACATCTTTTATAATATTAACTTTTCTTTAATCATACACTATATTTTCTGCACTTTTGGTAATATACTAACTGTTGGGTTTAACAAGATTATCAAAGTCATATAAACCCATTTATATGATGAACGTATCGGATAATAAGTTTTAAATCTTGTTAATTAGATTAATATAAAATCGATTTTATAACCCAAGCCCCGGATGCACATACGAAACTACATGCTATCAAAACAACCATATGGTGTTTTCAAGATACTACCTTTCAAGATGAAACTTGAAGAAGAAAATGATCTTGAATAGCTAGTCTTCAAGGAGAAGATCCTCAAGCTTATATACCCCAATCCACCAACAAAGCACCCTTTATATGCTAGGATTTTTACACTTGAAAACTCCTTGTTCTTCCTTAAGCTTGACCGAAAATTAGGAGAGAAAGGAGAGGAGTTTTCTTGGTTTTGTGTGTGAGAGAGAATGAAAGATACAACCATTGCACTACTTTTTTATTTTGGCCAATTATCTCTCATGCATGTTCTTGAAAGAGCAACATAATAAATAGATGAGAGAGAAAGATATTTCCCTCCCAAATATTCAAACCATTTCATTTTATTATTTATTTTATATTTGTTATATATTATAAAATGTAACATAACATAATGTAAGTGACATGCATCATGTTATTTAACCTGCTTAAATAACATTATAAATATATTCTCTCAAAATATAAATTATCCATTGATGTCGTCTAAAGTATACATATTATTATATAAATATTTCCTACATTTTAAGTGCTTTTGAACCTGATTTTTATTAAATATTATTCTTAGTTGGCTCATATGTGAGTTTTTAAGGTTTAAGAGTCAATGAGCTGAAACGTTAAGTTAAAAAGAAAAAAGATGTGTTTACCCATCAACCGTGGGAATTCATACCACTTCTAATCTATTGTTATTAACCTTGATTTGTTTAAATTATTTAGTTATGAAATAATTTACATTATATTAAGTTGAAAAGTATATATAACTTTGTTTGTTTTTGAATGACAACACAGGTTTATATAATTTGAAGTTGAGCTGTGGTGACAAAGAATTGAATTGATCGGCAAATTCAAAAGCAATTAATTGGGCCGAGAAATAAACTTGAGTGCAGTTAAAAGATTAAATAATGGAATTAATTAAATTAATGGGTTAAGTCCATTAACTTCAAATGTGTTTGGTGGCCCACTGGTGATTGGGTTTTCTTTCATGGAAAGCAAGAAAGGCAAGGAAAGAAATAGGGAAGGAATTTGGGAGCCACACAATCATTGGAGAGGGACAGAAGTTCAATCGCAAGAGGGGCTGGCCCTGCTGTTCAACGCAAAGGAAGAAGAAAATAGAGAAGAAAGCCATTGGTTCGAGCAAAGAGCGTCTTGGTTCAACACCTACTCACCCAAATATCATTATTCTTGGTTTGAATTTATTATTATCATTATGAATTCATTATTTGAACCAAGTTATTTTCTTTTTTTCTTGAGTATGGTTGTTGTCTAAACCCTTAGACCGCCTAGGTTATGATGAACTTTTGTTGACGTTGGATTTGGTTTGGATTTTGTTTTCATCTGTGGTTTATGATTAAGTAAGAGGTTTATTGTTATTTAATTGATGCATATGTGTGCTTGGTTTTTGTTTGATGAATTTTATTATTCCACATTATCCTTGGTGATTGTATGTCATATAATATGATTTTGTTAGGTCATTTACTGTGTGTTCTTGACTAGTTTATGATTGATTTTCAATAAGATCATACGAATAATATTATTAGTCAATCTAATAAAAGTGTGTTGCTAACCTAAAAAGCTGTAAGGTGATAGGTTATTGTTAGATGTTTGTTGATTAAGATTGCTAGATTTAGTTCTTCGTAAGGAATCCGTCTAAGTTTGATTAATTAACGTTGTCTAACGAGTCAAGTGAATTCTTTAAACTACCTTTGATTTCCGCGCTGTAAGGTAGGATTTCTTATAGAGGTACCTGTCATAAAATAAATTAGTGACCGTAAGTGCGTCTAATTAAAACCGGTAATTTTGATTGCTTATTAGGATTCCATAGGTGTCTTCTTGAGAAGGGTCAAGGGTCATGTTCGGTTTCCCATTAAGTGAATAGTTTAAGATCCCGGTTCCATAACTTAGCATTTTCCAACCATTTGATAATTGATGCATTAGGGATTCTAGCCTAGGTGGTTGTTCGTCATCATTTGAATTAACTCTAGATTTAAGTCGTCTTTAGTTTTATTAATTAGTTTAATATTAGTTTTTAGTAAAACCCCCTTTTTAATAATAAATAGTGTGTCTGTAGTTAAGTCTAATTTAGCTAGTTTACGTAATTAAAAGAGTCTTGTGGGTTCGATGTCCGGACTTACTTAGCTGTACTAGAGTCGACCGGTTCACTTGCCGGTTAGTAGTTTTAGTTAAGTTAGGAGTCTAGAATTATTACTTAATGTCTAGATTAGCGTAATTTTAGTTAATAATATTATAACTACTTTTAGCACATCAAGTTTTTGGCGCCTTTGCCGGGGACTTTTGGCCATTGCGTTCTTAGCTTTGATTAGACTTACTTGTTTACTTTTAGCACATCAAGTTTTTGGCGCCTTTGCCGGGGACTTTTGGCCATTGCGTTCTTAGCTTTGATTAGACTTACTTGTTACATACGCGCTATTTTTTTTTTTGTTTTTTAGTCGTAGGAATCTAAGTAGTTTTTCTTTTTCTTTTTATTTTTTTATAGTTTGTTTTGAGTCGTAGGAGTTAGGTTAATATAGCTTAGTTTAATTTCTTTTAATT
This sequence comes from Bidens hawaiensis, assembly GCF_021521415.1. Lineage (NCBI taxonomy): Eukaryota > Viridiplantae > Streptophyta > Magnoliopsida > Asterales > Asteraceae > Bidens > Bidens hawaiensis. The sequence continues at coordinate 161,503 of NW_027505385.1, forward strand.
AGTTTAGTTTTCTTTAATATATATTTTTTTTAGTTTTTTTTAATATTGTTTAGTTTAATTTTTTTTATTTTACTATTATTTGGTGCTCGTGATCCTTTTTTGTTTAAGTTCATCTTTGAAGTGATCGTCATGGATTGTTACAACGGGACCAGAGTTGAAGAAAATCCTCATAAAGATTAGAGTGGTTTAAGCATATGGGAGTCAGAAATACATGCAATTATGGACCACCTAGATAAAAACATCTACCAGCCTAAATTATGCGTGGTGTATGATAGGATGGGGAATATTATCGGTTGTGAAGACTCATCTGGAACAATGATGGATCACATACCACATCCAGAATAGATATTATACGATGTTTTACGTGTCACCCATAGCATTAATCCAAAAGCACCACTTTCAGATATAATGGATGATTTTCGGCGAGGTTTAAAGTATCAAATACAATTTTATGAGCCGACGATCAAGTTTGAGGATGTTGGGTTGCAGGATAAGACAGAGGATCGTATTCCCTCTTGGGAAGACGAGTTTAGGGATGAATTTGGTGAAGATTTGGTGGGTTCAGCCGATGTGGATGAGAGTGATTTTAACCCCGAAAGAGATCTTGAGGAGCTTGAAGTTTTGTTATTCGGGGAGCCAATTAAGAAATAAAATGTCAAAGAGGAATCACAAGAGATATCTGAAGAATTGAAGAGTAAAGAATTGCATCTCATTGTGAAAGAACATCCACGTATGCACGGTAAAGCGGATATGTTTTTAGAAATAGTTGTTCGTGGATCGCCACGTAAATCAAGAGCCCCAAGAAGGAAGATATTCGGGCTCGGGAATCAAAGTGTGCCGAATTGGTCGTATTTTCAGAATTTTAATAATGGGTGGATCGAGCCGAATGCACATTTTTGGGCCTACATGAGTTTGGAAATTAGTTTCTTCCCAACTGATTTTAAGAGGAGAGTGTTGAGGAGCACCGATGGGAAGAGGATCAAGGAGAAGCCTCCTGATTGAGGTTACAGGACTAAGTCTGGCTAAAGACTTTTTGTAAACTTAGCGCTTCCCGGGAGGCAACCCGGGTACTATCTTTTTCTTCTATTTTTATTTCTATTTTGTTTTTACTTCTTGCTCTGTCGGGTGTTTCTTCTCTTACTTGCAGGTTGTTCTAGGGTTTCTTATGAGATGGTTGGTGATCTACGGTTTTGAACAAGTGTGGGGATGCCACTTGTTTCAGGATTGCTGCTTTTGTTCGTGAATGATGACGTTATTTGAAGATAGTTTGTTGATCGCCTTGGAATTTGAGGGCGTAGAACATGACTCACGAGGCATATCGTCTATTTACTAGGGAGTCTGTTCCAATTCATTAATCTATTTTTATATTTTGCATAATTTTATTTGTAATTTCCTTTTTCTCACATTGAGAACAATGTGAAATTTAAGTGTGGGAATGGGAAATTAATCTTTTCGGCAAAAATAATTTTTTTTGGAAAAAAAAGGTAAAATAAAAAACAAGGTTGAAAAAAAAGAGCATAAAAATTGAAAAAAACGTCCCAAAATTTTAAATTTATTTTTTGCAAAATAATGGAAAATGATAATAAATTGAAAATTGGTTTTTCAAACTACTAATAATATGAGATAAATAAAAAAACGCACTTAACTTGGGATGTGTCGGTAGGCTCAGCCTTGAAAATGAATGGGCAAATTTGATAAAATGGGTCGGAAATCTCTTGTGGGTAAAGCGTTTTGTCCGTGGAAGATAAGTAATGAAAGGTCGGGCCATACTCAAGCCTCAATTCTTGGTATGAAAAGTGAAAAATTTTAAAAATTTGAATACGTTATCATATGATGCTTGGGTAGGTTTAACGTTAGAGTATGCTGTGTAGCCTGTGATATAAATCTTAAACTGCTAGTTTTAGTGTTTTACACATCATTGGCGTATGGTTTTATAACCTTAAATCTTGTATTGATAGGATGCCCCGGGTCCGGAGACCATGGGTCTGTATGCTGATTATTCATCTGGGTATTCACAATTCCAAATGGGGTTGTGAATATTTAAAATAAAGCTAAAAAAAGAGCAAACCCGCAGTTTTCTGCCACATAAGTCTTTAAACATGATCACAAAAAGTACAATACAAATACATTACAGACTTGATCATCCACGCTGTTAGCCATGTGGGGTCCCCTTGCTCGCGTCTCATTACCATTAAGAAACGGACCACAAGGGACACGCCACATGTAAGCCCTACAGATGAAATTTTGCATACTCATTTATGGTGATGGTTCGGTTTATTGCTTGATAACGTGGGTATGTCATGTTGTGGGGAACACTAGCTATTAGTTAATTATACCTTAATCGTATCTAATGGCTGCTTGTAAACTTTGATGCTTAAGCTTAGGTGGATAAACAATACCCTTGATCGTCTTAACTATTCATGAAAAAATAAAGCAACAAAAGTTTTAAATCTGCTAATTTTGAAGTTTAAGTCAAGTTGGGGTGATCTGGTCCGGTAAAACCTGAAAATAAGCGGGTCTTAATTGTGTAAACCACTGAGTAATATTATTGTCGGATCTTATTTGTCCCGGTAAAGATTAAGGCATGGGTTTAAGTGGACAACAATATCGGTGATCGCGGTTTTTGCGTTCTTTTAAAACTTTAAATTAATCTATATGTTTTTAAAACCATATTTTCCGATTTTGATTCCATTGCATAAGTCTTTTTCAGGGACGAAAAAAGAGCGCGTGTGGGGATATTTGATGTCGTCTAAAGTATACATATTATTATATAAATATTTTCTACATTTAAGTGCTTTTGAACCTGGTTTTTATTAAATATTATTCTTAGTTGGCTCATATGTGAGTTTTTAAGGTTTAAGAGTCAATGAGCTGAAACGTTAACTTAAAAAGAAAAAAAGATGTGTTTACCCATCAACCGTGGGAATTCATACCACTTCTATTCTATTGTTATTAACCTTGATTTGTTTAAATTATGTAGTTATGAAATAGTTTACATTATATTAAGTTGAAAAGTAATAATATAACTTTGTTTGTTTTTGAATGACAACATAGGTTTATATAATTTGAAGTTGAGCTGTGGTGACAAAGAATTGAATTGATCGGCAAATTCAAAAGCAATTAATTGGGGCTGAGAAATAAACTTGAGTGCAGTTAAAAGATTAAATAATGGACTTAATTAAATTAATGGGTTAAGTCCATTAACTTCAAATGTGTTTGGTGGCCCACTGGTGATTGGGTTTTCTTTCGTGGAAAGCAAGAAAGGCAAGGAAAGAAATAGGGAAGGAATTTGGGGGCCACACAATCATTGGAGAGGGACAGAAGGTCAATCGCAAGAGGGGCTGGCCCTGCTGTTCAACGCAAAGGAAGAAGAAAATAGAGAAGAAAGCCATTGGTTCGAGCAAAGAGCGTCTTGGTTCAACACCTACTCACCCAAATATTATTATTCTTGGTTTGAATTTATTATTATCATTATGAATTCATTATTTGAACCAAGTTATTTTCTTTTGTTCTTGAGTATGGTTGTTGTCTAAACCCTTAGACCGCCTAGGTTATAATGAACTTTTGTTGACGTTGGATTTGGTTTGGATTTTGTTTTCATCTGTGGTTTATGATTAAGAGGTTTATTGTTATTTAATTGATGCATATGTGTGCTTGGTTTTTGTTTGATGAATTTTATTATTCCACATTATTCTTGGTGATTGTAAGTCATATAATAGGATTTTGTTAGGTCATTTACTGTGTGTTCTTGACTAGTTTATGATTGATTTGCAATAAGATCATAGGAATAATATTATTAGTCAATCTAATAAAAGTGTGTTGCTAACCTAAAAAGCTGTAAGGTGATAGGTTATTGTTAGATGTTTGTTGAATAAGATTGCTAGATTAAGTTCTTCGTAAGGAGTCCGTCTAAGTTTGATTAATTAACGTTGTCTAGCGAGTCAAGTGAATTCTTTAAACTACCTTTGATTTCCGCGCTGTAAGGTAGGATTTCTTATAGAGGTACCTGTCAAAAAATAAATTAGTGACCATAAGTGAGTCTAATTAAAACCGGTAATTTTGATAGCTTATTAGGATTCCATAAGTGTCTTCTTGAGAAGGGTCAAGGGTCCTGTTCGGTTTCCCATTAAGTGAATTGTTTAAGATCCCGGTTCTATAACTTAGCATTTTCCAACCATTTGATAATTAATGAATTAGGGATTCTAGCGTAGGTGGTTGTTCGTCATCATTTGAATTAACTCTAGATTTAAGTCGTCTTTAGTTTTATTAATTAGTTTAATATTAGTTTTTAGTAAAACCCCCATTTTAATAATAAATAAATAGTGTGTCTGTAGTTAAGTCTAATTTAGCTAGTTTACGTAATTAAAAGAGTCTTGTGGGTTCGATATCCGGACTTACTTAGCTGTACTAGAGTCGACCGGTTCACTTGCCGGTTAGTAGTTTTAGTTAAGTTAGGAGTCTAAAATTATTACTTAATGTCTAGATTAGCGTAATTTTAGTTAATAATATTATAACTACTTTTAGCACATCATCCATATAATTTATTCATTACACCAATGCAAATATTTAGAAACCCATTTTCTAAATATCGTGAGTGTTGAAATTTATTTGTTGGATCACATCTTTAAATAAATTTCGTGAGTGTTTGTCTAGCTTGTTATTGGGTATGACCCGACTTGGATCATAACGTACTAAGCCACATCAACTCTAATATGTGTCTTGGGCAGACCAATTCCAACAATCTCCCACTTGCACAAGATACATAGAAGATTGATGCAAGTAGAAAATACCGCCTAACAACGTTTTACTACCCCTAATATGTATGACGAAGTGCCATTCAATAACATCATCCCATTCAAGTCCCTCACTTGAAATGATTTAGGTGAATCTATCATTTATCCTCTTGCCACAGATGTCATGTCAAATCCAGAGACACAGAGTGATCATTCTCTGTTGATTTAACTTAGCAGGCCTTAGACATCTTACTCTCAACGAATAAGATGGACAAATCCCCTTTTGACTACATACGTCTCTCACAATCACCTTATACTATACTTGATCTTAGCCTTATGTACCATCATGTTTCAGAACAACGAAGAACTAAGTCAAAGCATAATATCTTGTGAATATCAAGACCCAATATGTATCTCAGGTCGGATGATACTATGATATTCGCCTTTACTCAAATTTACATATGACCACCGATCACAAGGATTACCTGAAGTAACATTTGAGGGCGGGTCAGTCCAACATTTATATCTCATAAATATCTATGAACCTTGGTAGCAAACCTTTGCTCAATATTCATACCTTATGAATATCCACCAATCCAAGTTCATAATAGTCTTACATTCATATTTGTTCCCACAAAAATGAGCGACTACAGACATTAAGAATAATTAACTTATCACGGATTTAAACATGCTAAATGGAACATAACTCAAAATGTCATAATCATAAACCATAATCATATGAATGAGTCAAAATAACAATTGTTCCGATATCCAACTACTAAATACATCAAATCTAATAACTAGAATATCGAAGTCCTAAGGCGCAAGTATGACCCTCATGCTTCGGCCTTTCAGGGAGCTTCTTGAGTGGATCCGTAATGTTTTGATCGGTGTGAACTTTGCGAATACATATCTTTCCTTTTTCAACTTCATCCCGTATGTAGTTGAATCTCCGCTCAATGTGCCTTGTCTTTTGATGTGCATGGGGTTCACTGATTTGAGCAATCGCACCCTCGTTGTCACAAAAGATCTCTAGAGGGTACTGAATGGTATGGACTACCCCTAGGTCGGCAATGAACATTCTTATCCACGCAGCTTCTTGAGCTGCCAATGAGGCAACGATGTATTCGGATTCATTGGTGGACAATGCTACCACATCTTGTTTTGCGCTCTTTCAAGAGACTGCCCCGCCATTCATAATGAAAACATATCCTGATTGTGATCGGGAATCATCTCGATCAGTTTGGAAACTCTCATCCGTGTAACCCTTTACAACGAGTTCCTCCTCACCAGAGCCATATGTTAAAAACATATCCTTAGTCCTTTGTAACATCGTGAAAATTTCGGATAAAAATGCCAAGTTTCGAAAGTTAAAGGACCAAAAATGGAAAATTCTAAACTCAAAGGGTTTAAAATGAAAAATCTGTTTTCCTGACCCATCGCGATACGCGATGGATCAGAAGGGAAACCCATCGCGTATCGCGATGGGTTGTCTGACAGGCACCACACGTGGCGCAACGTCCGCCACGTGGCACCACTTGGCATCGCCCGCCACGTGTCACCACGTGGCATCACATCTGCCACGTGTCACCTCGTGGTAAGCCTAGGGGCAGATCACCAGTCTACGTCGCGATACGTGACGAGTGATATAAGGCCCCGTTACCGGTGCCTTACTTTGGACGTTGGATTTACTCATAAACACAGTTCTAAATATCAGAGTTAATAAAAACATTCGCGGAATATTAAAAACATTCTACCATTTCATTACATAACCATATTTCTTGTCTTAACGATCATTCCAAATTATTTAACATAAAACATTGTCTTTAAAATGACATAACATAACATTTCCTTGAGATGCCAGCTTCTTCAAGTCCATGCCATGTGCTTCCTCTTATGCAAGCTGCCTCAATCTACTCACCTGCGTGCATACTAAAAGTCAGCTACGCTGAGTGAGTTCTAGTTAATCTTACAACATACAATCTGCTCTCATACTTGCACACGTGCCCGAAGGGGTGTGTATTAATCATACTTACTCTTTATATATAACTATCCATCCTATTTAAAGAGACTTCCGCCCTATAACCTCACAGATATTATAAGGGTCTGGTCCCTAACATCACAGATATTATTAGGGTCTGGTCCCTACCGTCACAAATATTGTTAGGTTCTGGTCCCTACCGTCACTGATATTATTAGGGTCTGGTGCCTACCGTCATAGATATTATTAGGGTCTGGTCCCTTTGTTTCATGCAACTGTACCATACCTGTTCTTACATACTTTCCTTGACAATACGTGCAATCTCCGAAGAGCGTTCATGTACCATCAACATACCGTATATACATTATGCATACATCATATATATTCATACATACATCATATCTTACATCATACATATCAATCATATCTTTAACTACCACCTAACGATACATGCAATATCCGAAGATCGTTCACGCACCGTCAAGCAATCATCATACATAAATCATACAAGGCATACACTCACCACTTAAGGTAAGTGTATTTACTATCACATCGAGTATGCACACAACCCCGAAAACATAACAAGGAAGTGGGGCTAGAAACTCACCTCAATGCGGTTGCGTTCACCGTTTACGGTTATTCCCTTCTTTAGTTGTGCACGACTAACTGTATAACAATTACGCATATTTATTTCTATCACTATCCATAACGTATTTCTAGTCCAATTATAACCCTCAACGAAGGGGGGTCCGGGGGCAGCGCCCCTGGAAGCGGGGTCTAGGTGCGGCAGCCCCTAGCGGGGTCCAAAGGGCAGAGCCCCTGGCTAGGGTCGAGCTGGGCTTCTTTATAATTAAATCATTCTTTTCTAAGTCCAGGGACTCTTCTGTCATTCTTTCAAAGTTATAATTCGTCATTCAGTCCTTAACGAATGGGAATTCATAAAGAATTAACTATTATAACGAATCTGGCTTTGTAACGAATCAGGCATCTCAACGAACTGGTCCTTATAGCGAATTGGACCTTAACGAAATTTTCCTTATACGAACTAGACCTTAACGAATTGGACTAGTTCGTCATTATTTTCCTTAACGAATTATATAACGAATCAAGGCTAATTCGTCAGATTCCCGTTAACGAATTAGGGTTAGGTCAGGGAATGTCAGAACATTCTCTGACATCCCTTAACCTCGTACATACTTTTCCGGCGCCGCCTCCGGAAAACCGCGGATTCGCCGGAAAAACGAGTTTAGACTCGTTTTCACCGTTTTTCGCCCCGTTGGATCCAGATCTGAGCTAGGGTGATCCCTAAGCTCATCTTAGGGTCGGTTTATACCCGAATCCACCCGGATCTCGTGACTTAAATGGTTTAACGGTGTCGGCTCGTCGTTTCGTGTTTATATCTAACGGGTTTAAGCTCATACAATATCATACTATCATTACCTTGGATCGGGATCGGTTTCCTTGGTGATTTCGGCTAGAGAGAGATGCTAGAGAGAGAGAGCTTAAGTGTGTGTTTTGGGAAGTGTATGAAATATGTGTGAAATGAAATTAAAAGGGTATTAATGGTTTATATAATTATGGAACATGGGCTTAAGCCCATGATCTTTTCCTCTTTCCTTCATAACCCGAGTCCATAACCCAATTCCATTTAGCCCAATACTAGCCCAACTCAAACTAAATCATAACTTCGTTTATTAACCGGAACCCGAAAAATGGGATGTTACAAGTCTTCCCTCGTTAAAGAGGTTTCGTCCCCGAAACCTAACTATTACTTAAAAAAATCTGGATAAAACTTGTGCATCTCTTCCTCGGCTTCCCATGTAGCGTCCGATCCCTTGCGATGCTTCCATATCACTTTCACTAGAGGTATAATCTTGTGTCGGAGTTGCGTTTCCTTGTGATCAACTATATTGATTGGTTGCTCAATGTAATTCAACTGTTCATCAACCTCAATGTCCATTAATGGCACGTGCGACGTGTCATCAGCCAGACATTTCCTCAGATGAGAAACATGGAAGGTCGAATGAATTCCTTCTAACTCTTCGGGAAAATCTTGCTTATAAGCCACTTCACCTACTCGATCTAAAATCTTGAACGGTCCAATGTACCTCGGACTCAATTTTCCTCTCTTCCTATAACGAATAATTCCTTTCCAAGGCGAGACCTTGAGCATCACATTGTCACCAACGTTAAACTCAATCGGTCGTCGCCGCTTATCAGCATACGACTTTTGTCTGTCTTGAGCAGCTTTTTGATGCTTAGCTGTACGGGGTAGCTTAGTTATGAAATCCATGGTGATGTGTTCCCATTTCCATTCTGGTATCTCCAAAGGTTGCATCTTTCCATAAGGCTTCTGATGCTCTGCCCTGACTTGTAAACAAGTTAAGCATTTACTGACATAATCTACCACGTCATTCTTCATACCCGGCCACCAATAATCTCTTTTCAAGTCTTGGTACATCTTAGTAGCTCCTGGATGAATCGAATATCTTGACTTATGAGCGTCATATAAGATTCGACCTCTGAGATCTCCATGGCGTGGAATGCACATACGGTCAAACCTAGTCTTAACACCATGCGTGTTATCCATCAACTCGTCTTGCTGACCGAAAATTCTTTCTTTCTTCACTAGCCCTTCTTCTACCAGCACTTCTGACTGCACCTTGATGATTTCTTCAAATAAACTTGAGTTCATAATTAGCTGATATGACTTTACTGTCATAATGACTTCCTCATTCTTACGGCTTAGCGCATCAGCGACCACGTTAGCTTTACCAGGGTAGTACTTAATATCACAGTCGTAATCCTTTATCAACTCCAACCAACTTCTCTGTCTCATGTTCAATTCTTTTTGCTCGAAGAAGTACTTTAAACTCTTATGATCTGTGTAAATGGTACACTTAGTACAATACATGTAATGCCTCCATATCTTAAGAGCGTGCACTACTTCCGCTAGCTCTAAATCATGCGTCGGGTAAGTACTCTCATGGACTTTCAATTGTCTAGACACGTAAGCTATCACTTTTCCTCGTTGCATCAACACGCAACCTAACCCGCGATGCGAAGCATCAATGCAAACAACCAAATCCTCGTCACCACCGGGTAAAGCAAGGATTGGAGCTTGTGTGAGTCTCTTCTTTAATTCCTGAAAAGCTTCTTCTTGAAACTTACCCCAGCTGAATACTATCGACTTTCGGGTCATGCCGGTCAACGGTGCGGCTATCTTGGAGAAACCTTCGATGAATCTCCTATAGTAGCCAGCTAACCCTAAGAAGCTTTGTATATCAGTCGGATTCTGTGAAGTCTTCCAATTTGTTATCGCTTCAATCTTAGCTGGGTCCATGGTAATCCCTTCAGGATTAATCACGTGACCTAGAAATTGCACTTCTCGTAACCAGAACACGCATTTCGAAAACTTAGCATACAACTTCTCTTTCTTCAAAGTCTCCAATACCTCTTTCAAATGCTCAGCATGATCCGACTTGCTCTTTGAATAAATCAATATATCGTCGATGAAGATAATAACTGACTTATCCAACATTGGCCGACACACCCTATTCATCATGTCCATAAATGCTGCAGGAGCATTTGTTAGGCCGAATGACATCACGAGGAACTCGTAGTGTCCATACCGCGTCCGAAACGCTGTTTTAGGGATGTCTGCCTCTTTCACTTTCAGCTGATGATAGCCTGATCTGAGATCTATTCGTGAGAACCAACTTGACCCTTGCCGTTGGTCAAACAGATCATCAATCCTAGGCAAAGGGTATCTATTCTTCACTGCAAGCTTGTTCAAGTCACGATAGTCTATGCACATTCTCATACTTCCATCTTTCATCTTCACGAACAAAACTGGCACGCCCCAAGGAGAAACACTTGGTCGAATAAAACCCTTTTCGAGGAGTTCTTGCATTTTGGACATCAATTCTCTCAACTCGGACGGCGCTAGATGGTAAGGCGCTTTCGCAATGGGCTGGGCTCATGGTACTAAGTCTATCTAGAATTCTATCTCACACTCCGGTGGCAACCCCGGAAGATCCTCAGGGAATACTTCTGGGTAGTCGCACACGATAGGAACATCTTTCTTTTCTTTCGTGTCGGCCGTAGCGTTGACAACATATGCCAAGTAGGCACCACGTCCTCGTCGTAACAACCCTTTGGCTTTTATCATCGAAATGACGTTAAGCCCTTAACTTTCCTTATCGCCATAAACCGTCACCACACTACCGTCCAATGACTTTAGCTTTATTATCCTACTCTTACACACTATCTGACCTTCATATTTGGACAACCAATCCATTCCCAAAACTACATCGAACCCTCCTAAGGTCATAACATACAAAGTAACAGGGAACTCATGTCCCTCTAATTCTATCTTACAATTCTTAACCATTTCATTACTTTCACCGAGGTGTCACTAGCGGTTTCTACTATGAAGGTTTCAGACACTCGGCAACATTTCATTTTAGTTAATTTACTAAATGTCTCTAGCTACAAAACTTCTATTCGCTCCCGAATCAAATAATACTGAAGCAGAAATACCGTTTACCAAGAACGTACCGGTCACAACATCAGGGATCTGCCTAGCTTATTCCTGGGTCAGCATGTAGGTTCTAGTCCTTGGCCTCGCTTGATCAGTATCCTTCTTCGCACTACCTCCAGCCTCACCATCAGTGCACTCCCTTGCCATATGGCCTTGTCTTGCCACATTTGTAACATGCTGGCTTCGCACTGCACTCATTGGCATAATGCCCTACCTTCCCACACTTGTAACACGCATTAGACCCCATCCTGCATTCTCCACCATGTGTCTTTCCACATTTGGGACAAACATCAGAACTTCTACCCCACTTGCACTCACCACCGTGCATCTTTCCGCAGGTCTTACACGACCTCTTTTCCCAAACTCTTGGCTGCTTGTTCTTGGGGTTCCATAACTGAGTACCAGGTCGTTTGGCAGGCGCGACCCACTTCTTTTCCTTCTTCTCTTCCATAGCCCCCTCATCTTTCAAGTCCACATAAATCGTTTTCGCGAGCCCCACAGCAGAATCAAAAGTACCTGGTCTACCAGCCTTGACCAAGACACAAATATTCTGTGGCAGTCCCCTAAGGTAGCATTTGATCCGCTTGGCCTCGGTGTTCACCATATCTGGCACCAACCTTGACAGACGGTTGAATTCAGTGAGGTATTCGTGGTGTGTCATCTTACCCGCCTTCAAACTCAAGAACTTCATCTCAACCTTCTCTATCTCTGCATCAACACAAAATAGCTTTATCACTAACTCCTTTAGATCGTCCCACCTCAAGGCCTTGATCTCTTCTCGACTCTTCCTCTACTCAACTGTCTCCCACCAGTACATCGCCTCCTCACCGAATGATTGGGTAGCATACCCCACAGCTTTGTCGGGACGGCATTTGCTAATTCGGATAATTTTATCCATGGCGGTTATCCATTGAAGAGTAGCGATTACGTCTCCCAAGCCAGTTAGCTCCGGCGGGTCACAACCCTTGAAGGACTTATAGTTGCACCCACCTCGGCCCCTTTTCTTGTCATCCACCTTCACTGACTTAACCACGCTTGATTCTTCCCCCTCCTCTTCATCATTTTTCTCACCATCTCCTTCCACCCTTTCAGCGGTTCTTTCACGGCCTCCAGCAGGCCCTTCAGGATTCATGTCCTTCACAACAGCTGCTACCTATTGAGCAATGGCAGCTTGAACAGCAGGGTCAAGTTGATACCCCTCGTTGTTACTCGAATTTCGACTAGCTGCACTTCCTTTTCCCTCATTGTTAGTAGCTGCTTCCACTGACGGTTCTCGGACAACGCGTGGCCTGCCACGACGTCCCGTACGTCCTCCTTTTCCAGTAGCTTTCTTAGCTCCAGCCATTTGTATTCTATAAGGAAACACAAACATCATCACTTAAGGAACCATTTAGTACAAGGATAGTAAGGCTAACAGGTAATAACAGTGGCTAGCTGTGATTAGCTGATCATGTTACTTTCCGTGTCCTATACACTTCCCTTCATTAGTCTATTTGTGCTGGTTCTACTTCTAACAGTTAGACAGTCAAGCAGTTCACATCATTGTATACTCCTATCCCTAGAAATTAAGCTAGCATTCATACATTATTCTACTTTACATGTGAAGTTGTTCACATACTTTGCCTTCACTTAGCTTGCTTGAGTGACACATGGCATTCTCATACTAGCATCTTCTTTCTTTTCATACTTTTATCCCATCTCTGTTCAAGTTTAAGCATGTAGGATGCATAAATCTCTCGAAATTTGCTCTGATACCAACTTGTAAGGCCCCGTTACCGGTGCCCTACTTTGGACGTTGGATTTACTCATAAACACAGTTCTAAATATCATAGTTAATAAAAACATTCGCGGAATATTAAAAACATTCAACCATTTCATTACATAACCATATTTCTTGTCTTAACGATCATTCCAAATTATTTAACATAAAACATTGTCTTTAAAATGACATAACATTTCCTTGAGATGCCAGTTTCTTCAAGTCCATGCCATGTGCTTCCTCTTATGCAAGCTGCCTCAATCTACTCACCTGCGTGCATACTAAAAGTCAGCTACGCTGAGTGAGTTCTAGTTAATCTTACAACATACAATCTGCTCTCATACTTGCACACGTGCCCGAAGGGGTGTGCATTAATCATACTTACTCTTTATATATAACTATCCATCCTATTTAAAGAGACTTCCGCCCTATAACCTCACAGATATTATAAGGGTCTGGTCCCTAACATCACAGATATTATTAGGATCTGGTCCCTACCGTCACAAATATTGTTAGGTTCTGGTCCCTACCATCACTGATATTATTAGGGTTTGGTGCCTACCGTCACAGATATTATTAGGGTCTGGTCCCTTTGTTTCATGCAACTGTACCATACCTGTTCTTACATACTTTCCTTGACAATACGTGCAATCTCCGAAGAGCGTTCATGTATAATCAACATATCACACATACATTATGCATACATCATATATATTCATACATACATCATACATATCAATCATATCTTTAACTACCACCTAACGGTACATGCAATATCCGAAGATCGTTCACGCAGTGTCAAGCAATCATCATACATAAATCATACAAGGCATACACTCACCACTTAAGGTAAGTGTATTAACTATCACATTGAGTATGCACACAGCCCCGAAAACATAACAAGGAAGTGGGGCTAGAAACTCACCTCAATGCGGTTGCGTTCACCGTTTACGGTTATTCCCTTCTTTAGCTGTGCACAACTAACTGTATAACAATTACGCATATTAATTTCTATCACTATCCATAACGTATTTCTAGTCCAATTTTAACCCTCAACGAACGGGGGTCCGGGGGTAGCACCCCTGGAAGCGGGTCTAGGGGCGGCAACCCCTTGTAGGGTCCAAGGGGCAGAGTCCCTGGCTGGGGTCGAGCTGGGCTTCTTGTAATTAAATCATTCTTTTCTAAGTCCAGGGACTGTTCTATCATTCTTTCAAAGTTCTAATTCGTCATTTAGTCCTTAACGAATGGGAATTCATAACGAATTACTATTATAACGAATCTGGCTTTGTAACGAATCAGGCATCTTAACGAACTGGTTCTTATAGCGAATTGGACCGTAACAAACTGATCCTTATACGAACTAGACCTTAACGAATTGGACTAGTTCGTCATTATTTTCCTTAACGAATTATATTACGAATCAAGGCTAATTCGTCAGATTCCCGTTAACAAATTAGGTTTAGGTCTGGGAATGTCAGAACATTCCCTAACATCACTTAACCTCGTACATACTTTTCCGGCGCCGCCGCCGGAAAACCGCGGATTCGCCGGAAAAACAAGTTTAGACTCGTTTTTCACCGTTTTTCGCTCCGTTCGATCCAGATCAGAGCTAGAGTGATCCCTAAACTCATCTTAGGTTCGGTTTATACCCGAATCCACCCGGATCTCGTGACTTAAACGGTTTACGGTGTCGGTTCGTCGTTTCATGTTTATATTTAACGGGCTTAAGCTCATACAATATCATACTATCATTACCTTGGATCGGGATCAGTTTCCTTGGTGATTTCGGCTAGAGAGAGATGCTAGAGAGAGAGAGAGAGCATAAGTGTGTGTTTGGGAGGTGTATGGAATATGTGTGAAATGAAATCAAAAGGGTATTAATGGTTTATATAATTATTGATCATGGGCTTAAGCCCTTGATCTTTTCCTCTTTCCTTCATAACCCAAATCCATAACCCAATTCCATTTAGCCCAACACTAGCCCAACTCATACTAACTCATACCTTCGTTTATTAACCGGAACCTGAAAAACGGGAACAACAAGTGACCATGGGGACCATCGCGTATTGCGATGGGACCCCTGATTAGCCTATAAATAGAGGCCATGGGCTCTCTCACTCTTCACACCAATCCCCATCGGCTTTCTCTCTCTAAAATATACTCTCTCTCACTACCTCGAAGTAAGTGCAAAGTTTCCTCGAATTCCGTGCCCATTCCCTCATGATTCGTGCCACTAAACCGACAACATCCCGACGTTCCAACGACGTTATCTCAAAGAAGGTGCTGCCAAGAGACGTCTTGATGACCCGCCTCGTAAAGCATGCCGACGTGTGGAGAAGTATTGGTGTACCTCGTTTTGCGTGCAAGGAAAGGTGTTGATCAAGAAGATAAAGAAAACGAAGCAGCGTCGAAGTGCTGCTTGATTGTGTAGGGTTTCTATAAGGCAACGAAGGTAGGCATAATGCCCGAATAAAAATAAAAATAAATTTATCAAAAGGCTTAAAACCCTAAGTTGAGGAAATTCTTTGTTAAAAATAAAAGAAAACATAACAAAGAAAAGAAAAGAAAAGAATATGAATATAATATCAAATGTGATTATTATATATATATACATCTTTGTTAAAAATATTATTTAAGTAATTATTATTCTTAAATAATAAAGAAAAGAAAAGTATACGTTTCTTAGAGAAGAAGAAACGTAGTGTTTTAAAGAAAAGTAAAATTAGATTAACTAAAGGTTTATCTTATAAAAGAAAAGAAAAGAAAATAAGTTAAAAAGAAAGACTTTTAACTTATAAAAAGAAAAGATAGAAATAATACTTTTTAACTAAGGTTTTAAAGTAAAGAAAATATAATCGAGGCAAAGATTATATAAAGAGACTAAAGGTCTTAAGCCGGATTGTATATCCGACTAACAAAAGTTATACTCGTACTATAGGTGCGAGATAGCAAGAAAAGGGAAAGACCCTCAGACTGTGTATTGAAGCTGATACAAAGAAAAAGGTGAATACGCCCCGCCCCAACTTTACAAACTTGTTTAATCGAGTCAAAAGAATTAAATTAAAAGAACTACATGGGACTACGTGTCTCTAAAACGTTATAAACAAAAGTAAGCGCTAGTAGGCTGTCGTGTACGTTTGTTGGGATCCTTACATATGTGGTAATAAACTTGGTGGGTACATCGCGCCCCACTTGGTCATGACCTCCGCCACGATGGGCCGGACCTAAGTTACGCTCGAGCGAGATTGACCATGTGTATATGTATGGTAGCTAAGTAATGTCAAACGCTATGGTGTTTGCTGGGGTGATTTGTGTAGAGACTTGAGTTTATAATTGTATTTGTTTTAAAAGGCTTGATTATTCCTAAGCCACGATGGGCCGGACCTAAGTTATGTCTAGTGGGGTAATCAAGTAGAAGAAAATATTTTAGCGTCAGGATATTCACCAGCATGTGTTGCTGACGTATTTTCTAAACATTTTGCAGGTAATCAAGAATAGGAGCTTGGAAGCTCGAAGTGCATAAGGTATCCGATGGCTCGGATTTTTTGTAAATATTAAAATATGAAATGGTGGTTTGTAATGAACAAGTAATATATTTTGTTAAACTTAAAAATGGTGTTTTATAAATCCCGTCTTTTGATTGTAAATAATAATATATTTAAATCCACATATTTATAACTTCCGTACATAACTCTGATATATTTACAAACATGGTACTAACATAAGCGTCGCATGCCTAGGCCGTAGTTTGGGCTGTGACATCCTTCTAAGGTATTTCAATATGCTCTTAAACGCCATCCAATGGCTACTTCCCGGATTATGTTGGAATCTACTTGTCATGCTTAAAACGCATGACACATCCGGTATTGTGCATATCATTGCATACATGATGAATCCTATAGCCGAATCATATGGGATTCCTTTCATTTTCTCTTTCTCATCCTTTGAGCTTGGACATTGAGACCCACTCAATATCGTTCCTCTTTAAATAGTTACCATACCTTTCTTAGAGTTTTCCATCTTGAACCTTTTCAAGATTTTATCGATGTATGCACTTTGGTTTAAACCTATCAACCACCTTGATCTATCCCTATAGATCATTATTCCCAAAATATAGGCAGCTTCACCAAGATCTTTGATGGTAAAACAATTCTCAGGCTATTACACCTTCCAAGGTTGGAATGTCATTTTCATATTGTAGTATGTCATCAAAAAAACAATACTAAGAAATTAATGATGCTCCCACTAGATTTCTTATGCACACAAGCCTCATCAGCGTTTTTGATGGATCCAAATTTCTTAACCTCTTCTTCAAAACGGCGACTCCAACTTTTTGATGCTTGTTTCAATCCATAGATTGATTTTTTTAACTTGCATACATTATTAGGATGTTGTGGATCAAAAAAAACCTTTGGGCTGAACCATATAGACATCTTCCTCAAGATGTCCATTTAGAAAAACGGTTTGACATCCATTTTCCAAATATCATAGTCATAATATGCAGCTATGGCAAATAATATCCTAATATAATTTAGCATTGCCATTGGTGAAAAGGTCTAATCATAATCAACCCCTTGAGTTTGAGTAAAACATTTTGCTACAAGTCTTTCTTTGTAAGTATCCAAGTTTCCATGCATATCGGTTTTCTTCTTGAAACCCCACTTACTTCCAACCGGTTTGGAGTTAAGAGGTGGTGCAACCAAATCCCATACTTGGTTGTCATGCATGGATTGCATCTCAACATTCATGGCTTCAAGCCATTTGTCACAATCGGATTGTGACATTCCATCATGGTATGTGGTGGGTTCATCCGAATCTACCACATAGCACCCATCCATGAAAAATTCATATATTTTGGGTGGATTACTAATTCTACCAGATTTGCAAACGTTGTGTGTGTTTTGATCAACCATTTGATCATTCTTAACAACCTCTTGTTGATTGCTAGTATCAAACAAACGTGTATCGGCTTATGGGTCTTGATCCTCCTCGAGTTCCACCGTTCTACTAGTTCCTTCCATAAGGAACTTAGTTTCCAAGAACACGGCCTTTCGAGCAATAAATACCTTTTGCTCGGTTGGGTTGTAGAAATAATATCCCATATAGTCTTTGGGATATCCTACAAAGATACACTCAGTGGATCGACTCTGAAGTTTGTTTTGGGTGTTGTGCTTAACATAAGCCTCACAACCCCATACCTTTAAATATGATAATGATGGAACCCTTCCATGCCATATTTCAAAAGGTGTCTTGTCCACTTTCTTGGTTGGTGTCATATTTAGAATACGGGCTGCTGAGAGCAATGCGAAACCTCAAAATAATAGAGGCAATGTGCTTCTAGCCATCATAGATCGAATAGTATCCAATATAGTTCGATTCCTCCTTTCGGACACACCATTATTTTGTGATGTTCCGGGTGGAGTGAGTTGTGAGATGATTCCACAACTCATAAGATGATCTTGAAAAACATCACTAAGGTATTCACCTCCTCTATCCGAACAAAGTACTTTGATGGTTTTATTGAGTTGATTTTCTACTTCATTTTGGAAGACTTTGAACATTTCAAAGGCTTCATCTTTGTGTCTTAACAAGTACACATACCCATAACGACTATGATCATCGATAAAGGTAATGAAGTATTTTTCACCATTCCTTATCATTGCCTTAAAAGGACCACATACATCCGAATGTATGATACCTAATAAGTCTTTTTCCCTTTCATTAGTTCCACTAAAGGGTTCCTTGGTCATCTTTCCTTGTAAACAAGATTCACACTTATCAAATGAATCTTCATTTGATTCCAAAAGACCATTCTTTTGAAGCATATGTATGCGATCTTTGTTTATGTGACCAAGGAGATAATGCCAAAGATAAGTCTTACTCAAATCCATTTTGAGTTTCTTGTTGCTAGATTGGTACAACTTGTTATCAAAAGATGTGTTATCATGAATTATTTTATAAATGCCATTGGACGACATTGCTCTAAAATTAAATACATTATTCATGAAAGCACAAATACCATTGTCCATAAATTTGAAGTCATAACCATATTATCTTAAAAGAGAAACAGAGATAATATTCCTAGTCAAACTAGGGGCACACAAAAGGTTTTTCAAAACAACTTTCAAACCATTTGGAAGCTTCAAAACATAGTCTTCTTAGGCTTTGACATCAACCTTTGTTCCGTTTCCCATGAAGAGACTTGTATCTCCTTTATTGAAATGCTTATTTCTTTTGAACTCTTGCAACAAATTGAAAATATGAGTTCCACATCTGGTATCCGATACCCATGTGTTAGAAGAAATAACATTAAAAAAATATGGATCATGAAAGTTGTACTCGAGGTTTGCCCCGCATTCCTCTTGTCTTTTAACTCCTTGAGATAGGTTGGACAAATTCCTCATCCAATGTCCTATCTCACCACAACCAAAGCACGGATCCTCCAAGCTAACCTTTAGCTTCTTCTCCTTTGCTTTGGTGGTTCCCCTTTAGTCTTCTCTTTGAACTTACCCTTGATGTGTACCTTACCTTTGGCAACCTTTTCCTTAGGTTCCGGGTGATGCCTCTTCTTATTGCCACCTTCATTGATCGTGAGAACCAGTAAAACCCTTTTACCCATTACCGCTTAGGCCATCTTGAGCATTGCGTGAAGCTCACCAATGCTCTTGTCCCATCCATTCATGTTATAATTCATGAAAAAAGACTCAAATCGTTTGGTTAGGCCATTAAGGATCATATCTATAGCTAACTCTTTTGAGACATGACAATTTAGCCGTTCAAGTCGAACAATGTGGATTTTCATCTTAAGCACATAAGATGAAACATATTGGTTTTCTTCCATATGACATGCATGAAGTGCTCGAACCGTTTCGAAGCGTACCACCCTAGCTCGAGTAAGGAACATTTCCTTTAGTTGGGTGATCATGTCATATGCCCCATGATTTTCAAAATCTTTTTGAATTTTGGGAATCATAGTTCCCAATATGAGACAAGAAACTTGCATCAAATCCTCAGTGTATTTCAAACAACTGTTATAGGCATCTAGATCGTCAATGTTTGGTTCGTCGGGAATAGGATCGTCCAGTATATAGGATTTCTTTCCTTGCTTGAGAACAATTCTCAAGTTTCGATACAATCCATAAAATTGTTGTAATTAAGACGATCCTTATCAAGTATAGCTCTTAGTGATAGGTTATGCACGGCTGGGATAATTGCATTAGGTTGATTATTGATTGCGCCCATCTACATAATTTAACAAAGCTCAATTTTAGTATTTTAGATATCATTAATCAATTTTAATCGTTAATACTCTTTATGTCTCTAAGACAATTAATGATTAAAATCTAGAACCCAACGTTACATCCACATAGTTGTTAGGTGACCTTTATCCTACTATTGAATTAACAAGGTAGTCAACGTTTGACGATTGCAACCCTTTGAAACTTCTAGTTATATGGGATCGGTTAAACATCTTATGTTTAGTTGGCACGTTTAATCCCATCAACACCTTTGTACGCCATGATTCGGTGACCCTATTCACATGGTTTCCAAATCAAGTCGTTCTACTTATAGACACGTGTGAATTTGCATATACAAGTGGTTAGGTGACCTTTATCCCACAAATATGGCAAACCCACCTCAAACTCACAAATTTCCTCCAATGTGGTTAGGTGACCTATCCCACATCGAGTTCCCAAGTGATTCGAGTGTTGTATAAAAGGATGGTGTTAAACTTGTTTTAAGAGGGATTTAAGTTTTCTAAATTCTAGATTGGAAAACCATTTATGTACCTTGCATTCACATGCATTCAAATGTATGGTACTTTGTTTGAAAACTAATTTTCAAAGTTCCTTCAATAAAACCCATTGTATTGTGAAATTATTAACCTTTAATAACACCAATTTTATTACCTAAAGATTTATAAGGAACCAATTTTATGCAAGTTGTTGATTTTAAATTGTTAACAATCTATATCCAAATATGATAAAACAAAATATAAATCAACCAAGCAAGCATAAATAAAACAACCACAAGTTCATAACCTTAACTACCTAAAATGATAACATTTGTTGACCGAAACAAGTGTGCCAAAAGGTCCCTCCTAAGGGACGAGAATGACACGAGGCATGTGTCGGTGAACTCCCACTTGACCCCGTATCCAAATGCCTCAAGTGTCCACCTTGTGTTGTGACACTTCCACTTTATTTGGGCTTCCATTTGGGCTCCAACTTCAGCTCCTAGCTTTCTTGGGCCTCCATGTTTTGGCTTTGGCCATTGGGCTAAAATCCCATCTTGGTCTATGAGGTCCATTAAGGCCCAAAACAAAACCGTAACTTTGTTGCTTCTTCTTTTACAAAAAATATATCCTAATACATTTTTCTCTAGTAAAAGAAATATAACTAATCTACTTATTATTACAAACCAATATGAAATGAATAAATAGATTACAAACCCAAATAAATGAATATTACAACCATACCGAAAAACCGAATAATCACAACACAAACACACATCCAAACACAACATGGCTAGGTTATGAACATCCAAATGCACATCCAAATATGCAAGGTCTTAGAAGACCAAAATGGTTCTACTTTTACCTATAAAAATTTCGGTCAAGGCTAAGCAAACTGAAAGTTTCGGGTTTTGTCCAAACAAAATATCCAATCATCCAAATGACTTAATTTTTCAAGATTACCACATGCATGTAATGTATAATATTGAAAAACCAAGGGGTAACCAAAAGATCAAAACTTTCGGCCATATGGTGAACCACACCATAAAACCCGAAAATGTTTAGATTATTGAAGCATGTATCCATAAATATATCAACCGTCTAAATGCGTAAAATACACTAATTACTCTTATCATATGAAATTAATTACACCATGTATAAAGAAATAGATATATATTTATGCTAAATACATATTACATCTTCATATTTCTTATAATCATTCATATTCATACAGTTCAAATGGCTGATCAAGTAAATACAGATCCACCGATCGCTGATCAAGGGCAACAAGAGAAACAAGAGGAAATCATTTTATTATCATATGACAAAAAGCACAACATCTGTGCTTATTTTGACTCAGACGTTGTTGATATAGCTACATTTGGAGATATGTTGGCCTTTCTAAGACGATCAGTGATACATTACGCCATCACTGCATGACCTTCGGTGTATCTTAGTATTGTCAGGCAGTTTTGGGATACTGCTGAGT
The DNA here is from genome assembly GCF_021521415.1 of Bidens hawaiensis. NCBI lineage: Eukaryota > Viridiplantae > Streptophyta > Magnoliopsida > Asterales > Asteraceae > Bidens > Bidens hawaiensis. The sequence goes on from NW_027505385.1 coordinate 183,743, forward strand.
ATGTGGAGGAAGAGAAGCATATTCGAGCCACGATTAATGAAACTCCTATTACAATTGATGTTGCAGTAATTCGTCGTGTGCTTAGATTTGCTGATACTGATGACAACCCGAGTGAATTTGATAGGCAATTGGTCAGGGGTTTGTTTACCCATGTATGTTATGGTGGAGATGTTAATAAATCTATGTTGAAAAAGAATGGATTATGCCCACCATACAATATCTTCTCCACGTTCTTATTCACTGTATGAGTGGTCGGCGTGATGGCTTTGATGAATGTCGACTCAGTTTGCAATCAGCCTTTGTGGCTTTAATCCTTAACAAGCCATTCAACTACTCTGAACTTGTATTCGATCATTTGGCAGAACAAGTTCAGCAGACGGACCAGAAGAAGAAATTTTTAATGTATCCTCGGTTTTTGAAGCTGATTATTCAAGATTTGATACCTAATTTAGCAATTGATCAAACCTTGGTGATTGATAAGCTTCATATAGAACACATGACGGCCGATACTGTACGAAGAATGGCGATTTATCGAAAGGCAAGGCCAGCGGATAAACGAATGATTGGTCATATCGTTAATCCTAATTATGTATGTCCTTCCGAAGATCGCTGGATTCATGATGATTCAGATTCTGAGCGTGAGGAAGGAGAAGGTGGGAACAATGGTGATGATGGGATCGATGGTAATGATGGAAATAGTGGTAGTGGTGATGCCGCTCTTAAAGAATAACAAGATGCAGTTGATGCTGCATTAGCTGCCACCATTGCTGCTCAATTAGAAAGAAAGAGAAAAGGAAAGGCAGTGGTAACTGGTGAGCCAACTAAGAAGAGACGTGTATCTACTGGGGCCGGTGTAATCATTGGTGTGCCATCACCTCGTCAATCAACGCCTCCATGCCCGGTAGTGCCAATTACAACTAGCACTCCGACGATGACCTTGACGAATGGTACCACATGAACAGTTGGGTATGATACCTCAGTCAGCATTAACTGAAATACCTTTTCCAACTGATACTGTGGCTACAACTCCTCCAACAACATCTATGAGGCCTCCTCCTCCTAGTGATCTCTCATTTATGAGAATTACAAGTCCTCAAGGTCCAATCCAACGAGTTCATCCATCCTTGTATGCTTTGCCACCAAACCGTCAGACAGAAATGCTTTTAAATCTTCTGCATTTGTATGAGAATCAAATGTCTGCTGATCGGTTGAATCAAGAACGCTTAATGGAGAATCAGAAGAAACTTGTCAGCTATGTTTCTTTCTGTCAAAAGGAAACAAAGGCCCTACGTGAGATTTTGAGTCTCAGGGGGTGAAGATTAAAGAGCAAGAGGATCTGATCCTGCAATTGACTTGCAAAGATGTTGCTTTGAAGAAGATCAAGAATAATGAGGAAGATCCTGATGATGATGAGTCTGGTGCTGGTGGTGAGCCTAAACAAGCTCAAGACCCTGCGTCTGGTGTTGAGATGATTGAAGCCAACATGGTAATATTTATGGATGGAATGGGGGTTATTAGAAGTATGGTGAACAAGGATGAGATAGAGGTGGGTGAGTTTGTCGACAGGTCTCTGACACGAAAGCAGATTTCCATACTGCTTGGGTTGAATGATGAACAGTTGACTGTGTTAGAAACTGAGCCTGATGTCGAAGTGGTGAATGAGGAAGGTATAGAGGATGATCTGTCTAGTCAAATGAATACAGATTTTATTTATGAAGATGAGGATGTTGAGATGGAAGACGTCACTGCTGAGGAGTATCCTGACTTGTATCAACACACGAACGTTGATCAAGGTGCTCCGGTTTTTAATGAACAGACTTTTAAAGCAGCTGAGAATGATTTGGAGAAGATGTCTAAGGGAAAGAAAGTTATGGATACTCGTTTTGACTCAATTGTGAACCCAACTGATGCCGATATTGCTAAATGGTTCAGTCATAAAGCTGCGGGTAAGATTATCAAGGCGTGTCAATTTGTTGATCAAGAACGGAAAGACATAGTAGCTGCATGGGTTAAAGAGAATCAAGTAACTACCTTCAAGACTGTACCCAAGGTTCATGGTGACATCGTCTCATGGCTATATGATTCCGAGCTTAAGGTATGTATAGTTAAATGGGAGAAGGGAGTTCAGTACTACGAGAGGATAATGGATGTTCTTACACTACGCGTTGGGGTGTTCGTACCCTCGCGAGGCATCCATTTATCAATCGTGGTGGCATTCGGACAGCTGAGTGGTTTCATCAGCACTTGCTGTTCGAAGTTAATCATGGGTTCAAGTTCTTCAAGCCCCAGGTCCCGAGACGTAAACGCACTGATGAGATTGATCCAAAGACTGGGTGGAAGAAACTTGTGTTTAAAGTTAAACCGCCGAAGACGATGAAGAAAGTGCCAGTGAAGACGATGCCACAACAAATGCATCTCTCTTTCAACCGATGGTACTATGACAATTGTACGGGCGAGGCCGTCATTGTTCTTGGTCGAGGACTGGAGACTGAACTGATCAAGATAATCGACCCGATGTGGTTGGTTAATTTATCTGAAACAGACAATGATGTGCTACACAGGAAGCAGATTCTGATCGAGCGCCATGAAGATTACGACCTGGCTATGCAATTCCAACGTCTTGTGCGCGTTTGTCATGAAAATGGAATTCATAGTTGCAGAGACTGGTGGTCCAAGCGCTTCAAGTAATTTAAAGACAAAGAGCTCAAGACGAGGGGGTGTCTGTTAGTGCACGGTTTTGCGTCTTGAGTCTTTGTAATTGTCGTTAACGTATTTGTGTCTTAATTAATGTAATAAATTATTATTATTTCATGTAATTCGTTAATGTATAAGGCTAGTTCGCTAAGGATGTTTAGCGAACTAGACTTTAAGTTAAATCGCCTCTGATTTGTTAGGGGATGTTAACGAATCAGGGGGTGTTTCACCTATTTAATGTATGTAACGAAGTAGGTTCTGGTTCGCTTGGGGATGTTAGCGAACCAGACCTATCTTCTATATATAGTGAACACTGTTCACTTGTTATTTAAGTTTTGAGAGTTTAATTAACGAATTCCTGTCCAAATTCTCTCTCGATCTTCAACCTTAATATTATACAACTACTATTATAAACATACTGATTATATATATATATACACACACATATAACACTGAATCGAAGTTAATTATGAGCTAGATCTATTAGTTAAGGTATTAATCGATTACGCACAAATCTGAGATCTGTTATTGTTATTGTTATTAGATTGGTACACAAGTTACGGGATCCAACAGGTAGCTTAAGTTTGAAGGACAAATTCATGAATAAGTTTGGTCCTTGCATCTACTTGTAGACTCAAAGGATGGCCATTAACCTAATAACTGAAAGCAATCGGGGCAATTTATGATGAGTTTGTATTCCTTCGCTAAAAATTATGTCGATTATACTTAGTCGGAGGGACACATGTTCATATGTGGTTGGTCCTGCTAATCCACTGGATTTTTAGGATAGCTATTAACCTTAAGACTTAGAAATGATCGGGGCGTCTGAATATCAAATTTTTTTTTGGGAAGTGATATACTTTTTCAGTCTAAAGCTTCTATGAAGCTTCTAAATTGGTGTTAACTTGAAAGTTGATCCAACCTTTGGAAAATGATAGACAAACTGATTTCGTGTGACTAACGGGTGAAGTTATTAGGCTTAAAAGAATTTAGAACAGTCATTTTCTGGTATGGTAGCTTTCCATGGTGCGTAAAAGTAGAAGTGTTACAAATTAAACTTATTCGATTTACTGTGGAGAGTCATTTTGAATTGTGCATGTCTCCACATATATCTCTTCGAATGATAGGCAGAAAAGTGATTACCCAGTCATACACGAGCCCGTGAATGTCTTGATCCCCTCGAAGATTGTGTTCTTTTTCTGCAGTGATCCAGATTCGGGACTTGCAGGGGTTTGTTATGATTGTGTTAAAAAAATGAAAATGAATGATGATTATTATTATGTCTTACGTTCTTAGAAATTCATCAAGTCCCAAATATCAAGCATGAGGCACCAACTGAGTCTTGTGAAAGCTAAGTGAAAAGAGTGTCAAGACGACTCATGTATACTGATTGATCAGACACTACGGGTCGAAGTCAAATCGGGGTGACCTGGGGATAGCCAAATACGCCTTGAGAATAGATAGGACGCATCACAATTTCTCATGTGATGTCCATCTAAATTTTGAGCTTAATTGAACATAATCCGTATCACAGAAGCAATGAAAACCATACTAAGTTTTATACCAGCCTACAACCTGTTTCTCTATGTAATAACAACGCTGAACATGAATCCTTGTGACCGCTCCTTAATCAGTATGATTCCTGTTCGGATCTTTTCTTAAACATGCAGGGTTTCTGAAAGACTGAAATTTGATCCCGTCCTTTTATTTTATTTTTGTTATGTAGTACATTATTGGGGTTATCTTCATTGGGTTTAAATTAAAATCTTGGTTACTCGTTTTTGATTGTTTTGTAAACTTAATTCGCTGTGGCGAAGTTGAATAACAGGCGAAGTTTACATAACTTCGCCCCTGGGCTTTTCTCAACAGTATAAAGGCCTCTTTGGTCAAATTTAGTCAAACACTTTTTCTTAAACCCTCGGCGAAGTTGTCCTCTGAATCTTCCCCTTCTTGCAATCTGCTGTTTCGTTGACTTATAAGGTCCTTTAGCTTTTGTCAATTCATAATTTACCTGTTTTGGCTGTTAATCTGATCCATAATGGTTGGTTTTAAATCGGTTTTCTAGTATAACCCTATATCTCATTAATACACTCATGTTTTTGAATGTGTGGTGACTTACGGACATTCAAGGCCTAAATCGTACCTATCTATACCTACCTTTGGTCTCTGATTGTCCATGGTTTCAATTGACAGAGATCTGGAATTAACACCGTTTAAGCGGCAAAGTTATGTCTCGGCGAAGTTAACCCTAACTTCGCTTTCATGAGATCTTCGCTGCATAAACTCTTTGTCCGCATACTCTAACTTCGCTTGTGTATTACAAACTGTGCTTCAAACTGAGTTGAACCCTTGGTACCTACGAAACATGCGAAGTTACACAACAAGCGAATTTAGATACCAAGCGAAGTTACTAACTTCGCTGAAGCTCCAACTTCGCTATTAATGTGAAGTTATAAGCTGTATTCCGCACTTGTCGTACTTAGCTCGTTTGTTGCAGATATGGCTGCTGTGGCTGGTGCTGGTGGTACAGGTGGTGATGAGGGAGATGGTAATAAGAGAGAATTCTTTCCGGGTCACAACATGTATGTTACTTTGGATACGGATAGTCGGGAGCTGAAGGCTTTACTGAGATCATCTCGTTTCTCATTCGTTCACGCATTTTTCATGCTATCACCACTACTCTACCAATATCTCTTCCAAATATTGAAGACTTTTGGAGGACGGTGGAATACGACTGTCGTGTCTAGTTATGCATGCTACGGTGAACAATCAGGTAACACAGTTCTCAGCTAATCAGATCAGAGAAGCTCTACAGTTCGGGGTTGAAACCACTCAGGATCCTACTGAGTTTTTAGCTACTTTCAGAAACGGAGCTTTTCTTCGTATGGGATATTCGGGACCGTTGGGGGATTCACAATGAAGAAAGGGATTTCTGTTGGACCAATGGCGCTTCTTAATGCATGTGTTGATTGTGTGCATGTCTGGTCGCAAGGCTGGATATGATGGTATGGGTGCGGCTATGCAATCGGCAGTGACCGCGTTGACTTATAACAAGCCGTATAGTTTCAGTCAGATGATATTCTATGAGATCGATCGTCAGAGGCGGTCTGTGGCACGGGAATGATTCTTAATGTATCCCAGATTCTTACAGATGATTCTTAATCATGTTGCTCCCAATCTGCCACAACGTCGCCCTATCTCTTATGTGGAAAGCATCAACAAGAGAATTTTTGCATAATGTAGGTCATCTAGTGCACGGAGAAAGCCTGAACTTCGTCTGAGGCACACTGCTTTGTTTGGGTATCTTGTGAAACCTGCTTACGTTGCTCCACCAGAGGATGAGTTCAATGATCTGGCTCCGCAACATGTTGATATTCCTCAACCACCTCCTGTGGTTCAACCACCACCAGTGGTTCAAGAAATTCCTATTGTTGACCTAGTTGCAGCTCCCGAAGAAAAAGTTGATCTTGAGGTTGCCTTTGGAGGGCAAGGTTTCTTTGATATGAATAGGGTTGATCTTGCTGAAATTCAAGCCTCAGTTGTTGAAGTTTCTGGTGTGCATGTTTCTTTGATTGATACATCTGTGGGTCTGTCAATTTCCTCAGTGGAGGATTCTGAGGAAACTTTGTCTGATGCTTCCACTGATGATGCTGTTGAAGCTCAAAGAGTTCTTGCGGCATAAGAAAGAATTCAAGGGAAACGAAAGAAAGATTCAGATGATAGTGAGTCAGATTATGAGGAGGAGATGTATGCCTTAGTATGTAGATCTAAGAAGGCTAAAGTTGGTGAAAGCTCGGGCACTGTTCATTTTGCTCCTCCACGGTTGTCTGGTATGTCTACACTGCTTCAATCGTCATCTGATCCGTTACTAGTGTCATCAAGTGCTTAGTCGGTGGCTTTGTCAGCACCGTCTCTTGCACCCACTACGGTACAGGTGTCTACACCAACGATTGTTTCTCTACCACCTCCTAGTGTTACTCCATCGGAGGTGGTTGCAATGTTTGTTGAGTCCACACTGGTGGCTACCGCTAGGGTATCTGTCTCTGTTCACCTACAATTACTACACCATCTACGTCTGTTATTCCAGTAAGCATGGAAATCCCACCGCCATATGCTCAGGATACTTCTCACATGTCTTTCGATTTTGATTCTACTCTGTCAGATTTTGAGAGGATTGCGGCTCTTGAAAGGGTGGTTGTTGAGCAGTCAAGGGTGAATGTTATTCATACTCAAGCTATTAATCGTCTGGTGGCCGAGAATCAACATCATACTGCACTTCTTGTTGAGCATGGTAAGTTGTTTGATAAGCTGAAACAGTTCTTAGCATCTCAGGGGGAGTCAAGTTGCAAGGGTGACGATTTGAGAACAAAGAAGCGACAAGACAAAGAAGATGATCCCAATGCATTGAAAGATGCAGGTGGTGAGCTGCCAAGAACTGAACAAACTCTTGGGGCTTCCACATCTCAGGGGGAGTTTACTGGTCCATCGGGTAGTGCAGGCGGTGAGACCGTGGTTGTAGATGATGAGGATGATATGGGTGATGATGTGCTGACTATTAGTAAGATTGAGAAAGTTGGTGAAAAGATAGAGATCGATAGTGGGTTAGAGGAAGGAGAGATACTTGATGATAGTGTTGAGCATGATATTCCAGTGCTGGTCAAGAAAGTTTGGTTCAAGGAGATAATGTGTCGGGTGATTCTGAGTAGGAGGAACAGCCAAGGTGGAAAGAAGGCTGTGCTCAATGGTTCTTCAAAACAAAGAAGCCAGTGGTACCTGCGATGTTCAAGAAAAGTTACAATATCAAGGGTTATGCTGAATCGAAGAAAGAGATTATTTATTGGTTGTATGATGAACAATTAAAGTTATTTGTGGTGAAAAGATATGATGGGATCCAGTACTTTACTAAGAGATTGAAGTCGCTCAACACGTTGCCTGAGTGTGAAGTGAAGGATTTGGCTCGGTTAAGGTTGATTAATAAAAGTGATTATGATTTTGCGAGATGGGCTGGAAAGATTGTGTGGAAGGAAAGTGTTAAGGAGAAAAAGTTTGAGATGTTGAATCCTCAAAAAGGAAGGTTGATTGAAGATAAGGAACGGGGAATGCGGGCTGATGGAAAGCCCTGGATGGTGATGAAGTACAAGCCGATTCGCTGTTTAAAAAGGTTCCAATGAAGATCATGCCTCAAGATGTGTTGAAGGATCTTAAATGGTGGTATGTTGATTTCCAAACTGCTGAAGCCGTGATGGAAGATAAAGATGATCAGGAAATCTTGAGAGTGTATGATCCTATGCACTTGGTTAACTTGTCTCAAGCTAAGTTGCAGGTACTCAATGATAAGAAGATCTTTTATATCCCTGTTTGGAAAGACGAAGCGAAGAAATACCAAAGGGTGGTCTCAGTTGGTGTGAGGCAGGGAGTTCATGCTTGAAGACGGAAGATACGTGATTTTTGGATTACAAGACACGGCAAAGGTGTTAGAGATATGAATCTACTGCCAAGGGGGAGTCTGTTGGTGCATGATGCCAGTAGTTTATTGTGTCTGTAATCGTTGCATTGTTCTTATGTTTTGTTGAACCTGTTGTTTTGATTTTTGGATTTAGCGAACTTGTCTAGTAGCGAAGTTAGGGACAACTTCGCCTAGGGTGTTAGGCGAAGTTGTCACTAAATATATACCTAACTTCGGCTATTCTGTGACATAGTTGAAAGTGGGGTTTTGCAACGAGACGTAATACTTGTTTGGTGTCTTTGTGTTCTCTACATCGTAATATAACAAGTATTCGTTTGTGATTACGTGTTCTTGTCTTATTAACGTATTACTCATGTAAACACTCGTATCGTATACGTAGGGGATTCCGCACCCTCGTGTTACGAGATACTCCTGTGTAGATCCGGCTAGGAACCTACACTTGCGTAAGTATGTTTGGGCATGAAAACAAGTAATAAGATTTATGCTCGATGTAGAAGGCTTTTCACCAGAGACACGAAGAATTTGACCTTAGGCAAGCAGAATGCGAATGAATTTCTCGAAACAAACAATTTCAGCATGATGAGCAGATAACCAATCCATGCCTACTATGATGTCAAAACTTCCCAATTGCATAGGAATGAGATCGATTGAGAACTTGCGGCCATTTAGATTTAACTTGCAATTTCGAATAACCGAGTCAATTGATACAGATTTACCATTAGCTACCTCAACAGAATACGAGTTTTTAATCTTAGATTAGGGTTTAGCAAGTAAAGGCTTAAATTCAAAAGACACTAAGCTCATATCGGCACCGGTATCAAATAAAATGGTTGCTAAATGGTTATTATGAGAAACGTACCGTTCACCACATCGCTGTTTTGCTGAGCTTGATTGGCGTTAACCATAAAGGCACGCTCACGATTTTCTGGAAGAGGTTGACTAGCTTGAACAATTTGACTACATTGTCGTGCAGGAGCTAAAATGGCGGGATGCGGCTGAACTTGAGCTTGGTTAGCCAACAATGGTGGAACTTGTGGCTGATAAGCTTGCTGGGTTTGATATGTATGAACCTGGTACAACGGAGCTGGAGCAAGCTGATGTGCATTCACATGTGCGAGTCGACACGCGTTGTGAAAGTGGTTAGGGTCACCACAATTATAGCAAGCTCTCATTTGGTTAATGGGTTGAGCATACGGCGCAGGGCGAGGGTTGGGTTGAGAAAACCACTGTGGAGCAGTTGGTACAATAGCAGTCTCATGACAAGTGATGCTAAGGTGCCCAAAATGGTTGCAACGAGTGCATTGGCGGCAAGCAGCATTGGCGGGGTGGTGACGTCGGCAAAAGTTGGAATACGGATGGGGTCCGTTGTAGAGTTTCTTGGGTGGTGATGCAAGGTTAGGTTGAGGTTGAGGTGCGGTTTGTTGGGTTTACGCGTAGTTCTTGCTCTTCTTGCTATGGTGGTAAGAGGAGAAGCTAGGCTTGGATGACTTGGGTTTCGATTCTTTGGGCTCGGTAGAGGGTTTATCAGCAGGTTTCTTCGATCCCTTCAATGTCAAAGTCTCGGCTTTAACATGATTATCAGTTAAAGTTGCAGCAAAGCTTAATCGCGTCACCAATTTCCTTGGGAGCACTACTCAAGACACTATCTTGAATTTGTCTCCGTAGTCCCCGAATGTACTTATCGATGGCACACAAATTTAGGGTAACAACGTGAGGTACCTGCACACTGAGTTCATTGAAACGAGAAGTGTAAGCTGCATGCTCACCACCCTCTTGTTTGAGGTTCCAAAACTCAGCTTCTAAAATCATTAGCTCACATGGATGGCAGAACTGCTTGGTCATCAGTTCTTTCAATTCATCCCATGGCAACTTTTTCAAAGACGCCTTTTCAAACTCGGTACCACGGGCTGACTTTTCCTTCACCCACCAAGTGCCCCTTTTTCAAAGACACTTGTAGCAAACCGGGTTCGCTTGTCATCGGGACACTCAATGTGGAGGAATTTGCTCTCCATCTGTTCGTACCACTGAAGTAGGGAAGTGGCAACTTTAGTCCCGTCAAACTCTGGGGGGTTTGGTACTATTGAAGGTTTTAAACGAACAATGTGATGCTAGAAGAAAGGTTCTGGTGAATTTGGGTCATCATATTAGGAATGACAGCGGCTAGTTATTTGGTGATTAGAGCAGTTAACTTGCGGCTAGAGGTTTCAGAAGAACGCTGCTTGTTGAAACGGAGAGACATTCTGCGAACAGTGGTAAAGAAAATCGTGAGACTCGGAGTAGGGTGCGGTAAAAGAAAAATCCTTATTTAAGTTTGATTTAAATAAATAAATAAATACATAAATAAAAAAAATCATAACAATGGTAATAAATCTTGTGTGGAACTTTAGAGTTTCCATGAACCACCATGGACTCTTATTTTCCAAAAGAAAATCAAAGAAACTCGAAATCAAATCAAACCGAAAGCTGGGTATTCGTGCATCACCATGACTTGTCAGAGTTTCAGTTAAAACACAATGTAAAGCATTGAGGGTCGGAGTCACACACCGCATGAACCACCATGACTTGCGTGACATCCTTAGGAGTGCAACCATATTCTTTTCACAAAGAGAACATGGTAACGTTTGAAAACTTAAAGTTGTGGTTCATATGGCATTGGAATGGTATGCTTTGGCCTAATAGAGTTCATGCCCTTTCATAACTCTCCAGGTAAGCAACTGGGTCCCGCGTATGATTAGGATTTATGCGCATTGCTTATCCTTAGGTTTCAATAACCTTGGTGTCAAGAGTTTCAGAAAACAAGCACGTCCCCCTTCCAGTTACTACATACCTTCCATAACGAACCATCTTTAAGAAGAAGAAATATCAGAACACCACAATAAAAATCGTTTATTAAAAATCTTTGAAAATCTTTGCTTTTAGGCATTGGCCTTGGACTTGTGTGTGCTTTGTGTACATGGGGCGTAAATGAATTTACAATAAAATATTAAGCAAGCGCATTGAGCAATCACATAAGGCCCACATAATTTTCTAATCATGCAACCTAAACAATTAAGCAGCAAAAAACTATAACTAACTAGAACACTACATCTAATGTCCTATCTTATAGTCAGGGATCTGATACCAATCTGTAACACCCCGGCTAAAGCAGAATACGCCCCGATGTGACGTACAGATTGCTCAAAACACATGTGACACTATTTCATGACAATAATATCATTAGTTCATTCAAAACTCAAGTACACAAGTTGTTCAATAAAACAAATACAAAGGAAAGAAATAAAACACATGTCTTCATTGTTTATTATTGAAATAACCTAAATTCTAATATCTTCATCATTTCATCCTCTAATGAAGGTACCTGTAGCATATATATAAAATAAAGTAAACTAATTTAATAGTTGGTGAGTCCACACAAGTTTGATACAAATACATGAAAACCTTACAATTCCATGAAATTTAGTGTAGTAATAGCGCAAGTAATGTCTTTTCCATTAGGTAACAAACAAATGTACTTGGATCGGGGGTCCCTATTCCGCTCATAACATCGAGGTCCTGAGTGCATAGGGGGGCGTATGATCATACTTAATGAGGAAACCATGAGCACATAATCTTTGAGCAAGTAAGCAAATAAACACACAAGTCCATATAACAAATTGTAGTTTTTAATAATGAATAAACAAAATTGTAAAGTTGATAGGATATATATGCTACCCCCAAAATAGTTAAAAAGGTAAAAGGGGGTGTGAGAAACTCACCTTTGAGGTTGGATGATAACTTGAAAGTAATATAATAAGCGCGTTATATGAAACCGAACGATCGAATCTCACGAGCTAAAATAATAAAACACGAGAATTACTAACAAATTTGATGGAATAATATGTCATTTGTAAAGTTCATGCGTTTTCTTATATATATATATATATTGTTACATATATTAAAGTATATTAATACTTAAGTCTAATGAATTTTAACGATTTATTATTATAACATTACTAACAAAATTAATGTTAATGTTTACGGGATTGTCGTTACCTGTATGTTTTATTTTCGTATAAGCGTTTGTTGATTTAGAATTTATAAAGTTTCAACGACATTATATATATCATTTTATATAATTATTTAACGAGTTTTAACGAGTGGTTCGGGTTTGTAAAAGTTGATTCTCGAATGAAAATGCTAACGAAAATTAAAACAACTTTTATTTAACTATAAAAATAATTTCATTTATTTTATAATGATTTTTAAATATATAATTGATTTATTATAATTAATAAAATGGTTTTTAAAAAATAAAAATATGGATCCGCAGTGACCCGGGTTCGAACTTGAACCTCCATGACATCAACAACAATACACAACCACTAGACCAGGTTGTTTTGTTGTTAAGAGATGGTAAACAATAATTTTTAAATACATGTCCAACATCATCTTCTCCACCATAACCCTAGAATTTCAATTCTCTTAATCCATTCCAGATTTGATTGATTTAGGTTAGGGGTTTTATTAGACGGATCAAAACCATAGAAATCCATCTAACAATTACCTCGTATGATGCCGGAAATTGGATGAATGGTGAGTTGGCTGGAACAAATTTGGACGAACAATTTAGTGATAATAAGGAGTTTGTTATTATAAATTTATGCCTGTAGCACGTTTAGAAGGAGATTAGGTGTTATTTATAGTCTCAATTGATCCGTTGGGTGATTAATTCGTGTTATTGATATTCTAATTATATCCGATGGTTTGAGGTTGAAATCCGAACGTTGGGGGTGTTAATACGCGTAATAGGACTTGATTAAGCATTAAGGTTATGGTGAAATGGTATTAAATCATTAATATTTGATTAATTTGGCGTTTTGAAGTGTTTTAATAGTCGCCAGAGGGGTTTGCCGGAAAACCGAGGAGTAAGGGACGGCTGGGGTGGGGTTTTTAATATTATATATATTATATTTTGGATTTTATTTACACCTTTGGCCCTTATACTTTATAATCATAAATAAATTTATTTTAAACTTTATTTTACACAATGAACCTTGAATTATATAAATATACTTAACTAAATTAAAACTTGTTATATCTTTATATATGTTTCTTTTGCTTACGTTTTATACCTGAATAGTTTGAACTTGGTTATTTTATAAACTTTTATAGCTCGGAGATTCGTTATTTGAACTAAACAGACAGACAATGAACGAGTAATAACTATAAATCGTCACAATTAATATTAAATGATAAACGACAAATACGAATTTATTGAAACGACACAACGGGTCGGTTTAAAGAATACAAATACAAATACGAATACGAATAAAAATATTGACAAATGTCACAGTGGAGAAAACGATTACTCGCTAGGAGTTTTGTTAGAGGTTGTCGGAAAAAAAGATATCAAGGAAAATTCAGTTAAATTGATTGGAATCACTGTTAATGTGGTATGAAAACCGAATTTCGCTAGAATTGTTTGTAACTGTTGCCGGAAAAAGTTCTTAATACGCCGGAATGACGGTTTCTATGCTGGACTTGTCATCAGAAAACCGTTTTTCATCAAAATCAACGAAAAATGTGGTTAAACACGTCAGGAAATACGGTTACATGCCAGAAAAATGATTTTAATCCTAATTACACAATTATACTCGTCGGAAAATGTTGTTACCGTTGCTGGAATTACAATTATGGCCGGAAACACGCCGTAAAATTCAATATCATCATCGGATCATCAAATTGATCTCAGATTTGAACATGCATACACTCATAGATGAATCCTAAACAAATTTATAGGTGAAACGTTAACTGATTGTTATCCGAATCAAGCTAAAATCAAACCGACGAACACGAATGCTTCAGAATCGAACACGTTAGAAGCAATGATTAAGCACAAGATTCATCGATTAGACGTAGAATCGAGTACCGAAAGCTCATATACCACTTGTTGTTCCAGATGAGGATCAATGAACTCGACATTGATCTACGAAATTGAAAGTGCATAGTGTTTGTATCGGTGCTTTTTGGTACTAATCGATGAACGAATATGAACATGTAACATCTTACTTTTGATAATAAATAAAAGAAATTTCGTTTACTTAAGGGCGTGTTGTTATTTAGTTATGTTTAATAAAATAATATAGTGTGGGCTTGGACAATAAAAGAGGGAATAAGAGATGGTGATGGGTCTTAGGTCCATGGGCTTAAGGGTATATAAACTCCCTTAAACCTCCCTAAAACCCTAAAACCCTCATTTCCATCTTTTAGCCTCCATACACACTCAAAAACACACACAAAGACTCTCATCCATTTCGGATAAGATTTAAATCCGAACCAAGAAGGGGTTGTGTTATATCTTTGCTATACAAGCAAGAAACAGGTCCATAATCACGTGTGGTATCAAACTCGTGGCTCGAAGTGAGCCAAAAAGGTACTTTTAGATTAAAGGTTTCATTTTTAAGGTTGGTTTGCCCTAAGATTTGATACGAAGGCAAATCGGGCATTTTTATACAAGAAAATATAAACTTGAATGTAAACAAGGTGTTTTAGAATGAAACGGGACAAACTGTTAACGTTTGGACCGAGTTAATGGAAGAAAACGATGCCCTTATAGACTAAGGCTCGTTTCATATGCAAGACGGGCAAAACAAGTCGAAAGGAAGGGTTGGAAAGTGTTAAGAATGGAAACCATTAAGAATAGAGTCCTTAAGTAACCTGATTCAATAAAGTAATCGAATGGACCTGATGTAACATCCTACTTTTGATGATAATAATTAAAGAAATTTCGTTTATTCAATAACGTGTCGTGCATCAGTTTAGATAAATAAACTATAAGAGGGTGGGCTTGGATATTAAAATATGGAATAAGAGATGGTAATGGGCCTTAGGTCCATGGAAGCACGAATGGCCCTAGTCATTCGTTATGTCACACCCCGACCAAAGGCGGCGGAACATGCTGAGGTGTAACGATTTCCCATAAGCACATGACACTAATTAAAGCGATAATATTTAACAAACTCATTTCATATCACAACATCGAAAATGTCACATAACAATATTCATAAGACAAATACAACAAAATATAGTAAAATATAGCAATTCAAATATAGTTCATTTTTGCTAATATCCTAGAGGTATTTGTGACGTTTTCTTCACCAGACTCCATAATCAACCTAGATGCAAACCTGTAACATTTCATAAAATAAAGTTGATCAACACAAAGGTTGGTGAGCAATTCATAGTTTTGAACAATATGTATGTAATAAGAAAAGCCACAATCTTGTATACCAAACAACAAATAAACAAGGATGATTTGGATAAAATAAGGTCGCTAATAAGAATACATTAGCGGAACCGTCTATAAGAGAATACCAAATAGATTTGGATTTCATGAGGTCGTTGATAAGAATACATTAACGGCACCGTGCGATAAGAGAATACCATATAGTTCATGGATTTATGATTCAACCCTCCAAAAGCGGTAAACACATAAGCATATAATCATGTATGCATAGAACTCCAAATTGAGCATTTATTTAAGTAAACTATACAATAATGTTTGTGGTTTAAGACTCGAATATAAAGCATTTAATTTGAATAAGTATGAAATGTCACCCCCAAAATAAAAGATAGAAAACGAGGGATGAATGTACTCACGTTCAAGTAATAACCTTGAAAAGTTGATAATTTGGAGATTTGCCAGAATGACGGGTTTAACGAACAAAGCCTAAAAGGAAAGAAGTTTCGGGTTTAGAAAGGTTGTCTTAAAAATCTTTAAATGAAATAATTATTGCAAAAGTAAACAATTTAAAGTTCAATGTTTAAAATGTAACTATTTAAGAATTTATATTAATAACCCTTTAAAAATGTAAATTTGCTCGAAACCGGGTTAAAGTATCTAACCTTAATATTTACTTAACCAATGTTAAATTATAAGGTGGGAAAAATGCTAAAGTGCAAGTTCCATTGGGCTAAAGATACTAAAACGGGTCTTTAACGAGTGTTCGGGTTGTTGGTTCGAGTCTTGAAAAATGGTCAAACCCAAACTCAACTTTCCAAAATAGTTAATGTTATGAGATAACTCAATAAAACTTTATAAGACTTAACCAAGTATGTAGATCTATTGTTTTAGAACTAACAACGTACGTTAAGCGGGTGTTCGGTTTTGTCGGTCCAAACTTTGTTATGATATCAAGTTGGATCCAACATTTCCAAGTACTTAAGAAAATAATTAAAATCAGTTTGTAAACTATTTTTTAAGAAATATACAAGTCTTGATAGCTAAAAGCAAACTTGTGTGTCTTAAGCGAGTAAAAATCGGATCGGTTCGATTTCCATCTCACAATACGTTCCTTGATGGACTCCACAAGTCCAAATAACCAAGAACTTGTATAAATGAATTTTAGAAACTTAAATCTAATGTAAAGCATGTTTAAAACAATTATTTAACAAAACTAGTAACAAGTTCGGTTCACGGTTTGGACTATTTACGGTTAAACCGAGGTTAGTCTCTACAAACCCCCACCATGGAACTTCATAAATATGACAAACAAACTCAAAAGAGCATAAGTTAAACATGGTTAGTATGTATAAACAAGTTATATAAGTATATATATATATATATATATATATATCAAGAACACGAAGTTCTCCATGAAGCCTTGCCTTATAAGGTCCGAAACTTAACCAACCGGAGTCGGAGAAGTAACTACCAAAGGTATCAAGGGTTATAATTATATATATGTTGTACAACCATAAACAAGTGTTAGTAATGTTAGATGAACAAATTAGAAAGAAAGATTAAACTTAGTTTGACATTTGGAAGTCAAAATTTCAATAATAAATAAGAAATAACAACCTTGAATCTATGGAGTTTGAGAGAGAATTTAGGTAAGAGAAAGTGTAAAAATGAAGGAGATGGGTGTGTATATACAGGGTAAGAGTCAAGGCTTCCTTACAAAGTTCCTTTTATGTTTATACGAGAATAGGTTGGTTAAACAAACAAGCAAAGCACAAAACACAAGAAAAATCCGAAATATGTGTGCAGGGGTCCCTAGGCGCCGCGCGGCCTCCCCTTTCCTTTTGTTCTCGTGACGCGGCGTGCCCCCGGGGGGGGGGGGGGGCAACTCGTCTTTTGTGGTTCGTTTGTGCGTCCGGAAGTTCGTTTTTGATGTATTTTAGTCGTTTAAAGCCGTTTTCGAATCCGTAAAAGTGGTTTTTTTAATTGAATAAATAGGAATGTTATGGTAACATAAAAATCCAATATTTTACGTATCATGAGTTTCGGTTTACAAAACGGGCCGGTTTACAACATAAAACAATACAAATATTAATACAAACAAGACCCGAAATTGACGAATATCACAGTATTCCCTACTTTAGGAAATTTCGTCCCGAAATTAAGATGAAAACGATGATGCAAAAAAATGTGGATACTTCTCTTTCATTGCGTCTTCTCGTTCCCAAGTAAATTGCGCGCCACGCCGTGATTCCCATCGAACTTTGACTAACCGAATACGACTACGCTTGGTTTTTTTCTCATTGAGATCCATGATCTCAACGGGACGTTCAACCATGATCATCGACTCATCGATATGTACTTCGTCAAGAGGTATATGGAGATTATCCTCGGCTAGGCACTTTTTGAGATTTGAAACATGAAATGTCGGATGAACACCGGTAAGTTCTTGCGGTAGTTCAAGTCGATACGCTACTTTCCCAACACGCTCAAGGATTTTGAAAGGACAAACGAAACGAGGAGCTAGCTTACCCTTCTTTCCGAAACGGACTACCCCCTTCCAAGGAGATACTTTTAGAAGGATAAGATTGTCAACATTAAATTCGATCGGTTTTCGCCATTTGTTGGCGTAACTCTTTTGACGACTTCTAGCGGCTAGGAGGTTCTTATGGATTTGATCAATGACATTGGTATCTTCTTGGACCATTTCGGGTCCCGTGATTTGAGCTTCACCGATTTCGTTCCAACTAATCGGAGAACGACATTTATGACCGTAAAGAGCTTGAGAAGGAGCCTTATCAATTCTAGAATTATAACTATTGTTATATGAGAACTCGATGAACGGAAGATGAGAATCCCAATTCCCACCGAAATCAAGAACACACGCTCGTAGCATATCCTCGAGTGTTTGAATCGTACGTTCGGATTGACCGTCCGTTTGGGGATGATAAGCGGTGCTAAGATCGAGACGTGTTCCCAAAGCTTCTTGAAGAGATCGCCAAAAATGAGAGGTAAAACGGGCATCACGATCGAAGATGATAGATAATGGTAAACCATGTCGACACACAATTTCCCGAACATATATTTGAGCAAGCTACTCGACATAATACTTTTCGTGGATCGGAATGAAATGAGCAGATTTGGTTAAACGATCGATGATCACCCAAATGCTATCGTTGCCTTTTTGGGTTTGGGTAATTTAGTGATAAAGTCCATAACATTGTCTTCCCATTTCCAAACAGGAATCAGTGGTTGTTCGAGTAGACCAAAAGGTCTTTGGGCTTTGACTTTTGAGCAAGTAAGACATTTAGATACAAACAATGCTACGTCCTTTTTCATACCCGGCTACCAAAAGGTAGAACGAAGATCGAAATACATCTTATCTGCACCGGGATGAACGGAATACCGCAATTTGTGAGCTTCGTCGAGTATACAAGTACGAAGATCATCGTGATTAGGAACCCACAAACGATTTATATAGTAAAAAAGACCATCGGGTTTAGTTTCGAGTTAAAGTTCGTCTCCACATGACATTTCGTCATACATGTTACCTTCTTCAACGGATGCTCGTTGAGCTTGGAAGATAGGAATTTGAAGATCGGTTTGAACTACAACGCTTAAGAGTAGAATGGATTTAACTTTAACCTTTCGACTTAGGGCGTCGGCGACAACATTCGCTTTACCGGGATGGTAGCGAATCTCGCAATCGTAATCACTAAGTAATTCGGCCCATCGTCGTTGTCTCATGTTGAGATCTTTTTGGTCAAAAATATGTTGAAGGCTTTTATGGTCGGTAAAAACCACACATTTTGTACCATAAAGGTAATGTCTCCAGATTTTGAGAGAGAAAACGACAGAACCAAGTTCGAGATCATGAGTCGTGTAGTTATTTTCGTTGACCTTAAGTTGGCTTGATGCGTAAGCGAAGACTTGACCTCGTTGCATGAGAACATAACCAAGTCCATGGTGAGAGGCATCGCAAAATACAACGAAATCGTCGTTTCCATCGGGAAGGGTTAGGACAGGAGCATTGCAAAGCATGTCCTTGAGAGTACAAAAAGCTTCCTCTTGTTTCGAACCCCATTCGAATGGTTTCCCTTTATGAGTAAGGGAGGTAAGAGGCAAAGAGATCTTGGAAAAATTCCGAATGAATCGCCGATAATATCCGGCCAAACCAAGAAAGTATCGAATTTCCGTGGGAGTTGTTGGAGTTTTCCAATCCTTAACGGCATCGATTTTAGCGGGTTCAACATGAATGCCTCTGTCGTTTATGATATGTTCTAAGGAGCTCGAGAATGGAACGCAAATGATGTTCATGTTCGGCTTTGGATTTAGAGAAAATGAGGATGTCATCAATAAAGACAATAACGAATTTATCGAGGAACGGTTTGTAAACGCGGTTCATGAGGTCCATAAATACCGCGGGTGCATTTGTTAACCCGAAGGGCATAACCAAAAATTCGAAATGTCCATATCGAGTACGGAAAGCGGTTTTAGGAATGTCTTCTTCGCGAACACGCAATTGATGGTAACCTGATCGAAGATCGATTTTGGAGAAACAAGTTGCGCCTTGAAGTTGGTCGAATAGGTCGTCGATACATGGCAAGGGATATCGATTTTTGATGGTGAGTTTGTTAAGTTCTCGCTAACCGATGCATATACGAAACGAACCAACCTTCTTTTTCACAAATAAGACGGGAGCGCCCCAAGGAGAAGAGCTTGGACGAATGAAACCTTTATCGGAAAGTTCTTCAAGTTGGTTTGATAGTTCTTGCATTTTCGATGGGGCTAGACGATAAGGAGCCTTGGCCACAGGCATCGCCGGGCACAAGATCGATTCGGAATTCAATCGGAAGAACGGGAGGAAGACCGGTAACATCGTCGGGAAAGACATCAGGGAAATCACAAACAATGGAAATATCTTGGATGTTCCTTTGCTTTTTGTCTTTTGTCACCGAGAGAGCTAAAAACGGAAAGTACTTCTTGCATAAGTACTTTTGCGATTGGGAGCACGATATAAGATTTAGTCTTCTAGAAGTAGCGTTTCCAAAGACTTTATGAATTTTACCATTGACGAGCGGAATACGAATGAATTTATCAAAACAAACAACTTCGGCACGGTGCAAAGATAACCAATCCATGCCTACTACGACATCGAAACTTCCCATTTGCATTGGGATGAGATCGATGGAGAATTTATGATTAGCATGGATGAGAGTACAATCATGGACGACACAGTTGATGGTAATGGAATTGCCATTGGCGACTTCAACGGAGAACGGTCGGGAAAGCTTAGTTCGAGGCATCGCAAGTTTCGATTCAAATTTTAAAGAAATAAAACTTCTATCGGCACCAGTATCAAATAAAATAGAATCCAAATGATGGTTCACCAAAAACATACTGTTCACGACATCGTTTGCCACTTGAGCTTGATTCGCATTCATCATGAAAGCTCGCCCTTGATTGCCATGGTTGACTTGAGGTGTTTGTTGTGGAGGTGGAGGTGGTGCTTGGATTTCTTGGATGGGTTGGATGAGTGGTGCATTGAGTTGGGGAATTTGGGGGGTTGGTAGGTTTGGATTTGATAGGCTTGGGTTTGGTAGTAAGGAACGTTCATGGTTTGGTTAGCAAAGGTGAGGCGAGGGCAATTGTTGCGGAAATGGTTTGGATCTCCACAATTGAAGCAAGCTTGGGGTGGTTGGGGTTGGTTTGGTGGGTAGGTTGCATAACGGTTTTGGGCATTTTGGGGAGTGGTTCTTGGTTTGTTGGCTTGGGTTGGTTGTGCGGATCGACATGAGGTATTGAGATGACCAAAACAGTTGCAAATGGTGCATTGGCGACATGGAAAATGTGATGGGCAGTGTCGTTGGCAAGTGTTGCATGGTGGGAAAGTACCGGTATAAGTTCTTACGTTTTGGGGAGATTGGGCTTGGTTTTGTTGTGGTTGGGGTTGGGTAATAGCAATGTTTCGGTAGTTGGTCTTGGGTTTCTTTTTGTTGTTGTTGTTGTTGTTGTGTCGGGATGAGTTGGAGTAGTTGATGGCTTGTGTCAACCTTGGCTTGTAGTGCGGGTTCGGGCTTGGCTTTCTTACTCGGTTTCTTGAGGGTTAGGGTACCCGCCTTCACGTGGTTTTCCGATAGGGTACCGGCTAAAGTGATGGCGTCCTCAAGATTCACGGGTTTGCTACTCATGACGGAGTCACGGATTTGCATCGGTAAACCCCCAATGTATTTATCAATTTCACGTTTGGTTGGGGTAATCATATGAGGAATGTAACAACTCGGATATTTCGATAATAAACAAATACCAAATTACCCGACCAGCTTTCGTTTTCGGAAATGTAAATCAATATAAAAATATTATTCATCTCTCACTTAATTATTATATTGTTTATTATAATTACTACTCATATTATTATTATTATTATTAAATAAACTTTAACTTATAAACTTTAACTTTGAAACATATACATTTTAACCCAAAACTAAACTTTTACCCAAAAGTGTTTCCACACTCAAACTTTAGGGGCTTTTGTGCAAACTATATATAATATTAGTATCTTAACCCATTTCACCAAACGGATACCCATGAATCAAATCCATAATCCATACTCTTTTCGCTAAACCTGATTACAATTGAATATCTTGAGCCTTAATCCTCGGATATAAATTAAAATTTATACTATAAAATTAAAATTTATACTATAAGATCTCAATAACCGACCCTGATTTCTCGTTTAATTGCGATTTGGATGATTCTAGATCATGGGCCAAGACTTTAACGAACCGACTAAGAACCCTAATCTCAATCCCTTATAAACGGGATGTCTTGATACAATTAAACCTACACATTCAACCCTTTAGCCGTCGCCTACTATTCCTCCAACCTTAATTGGATTATAACAGCCTTTTATTACTCAGTTCGTCTTGTTTCTTGGCCGACCCTAACCCTATGTCGTTATGCACCTAAACAGTCAAATAAACACAATTAAACTTGTATGCTCAATCATCTAAACCTAGCCGCACATAATCCCCACTAATTAATTATATTATAATCAGCCGCTACCTGTTCGTTCATCATCTCACCACCGCCGCCTAGTTAGATCTCATTACACCACGTCTGATCAGTATTCGAGGTAATTAAACTATGGTTGGATATCGCGTTTAACAGGTTAACATATTGATCTAATTGAATTTGTTAGGGTTTATATTCAAAGCTGTTGGATCTGCTATTGTTTATATTTAAGAGAAATCGTTTGTGAATGCATGTACTAGTCAGCCCAGTTGGTTAACACCTTTGGTTACGGATGGTAGGTCGCGAGTTCGAACCCTTGCCATCCCTTTTTTGTTTATATTTTTGGTATTATTTTTCTAAAATCATTTATTAAGTATAATAATAACAATAATGCTTAAATAAAATCATTTCCTTAAAACCCGACTATAGAACGTGTGTTTTTGCATATCTTTCACTGTGTATGTACATATATATACGCCTATATGTATATATATGTATATAGTATCACGTAAACTAATATTTTTGGTTTAATATATATATATATATATATATTTTAACAAACTTATAATTCTTAAAGATGTATTTTATTCCTATAAAATTTTTTATATATATTATATATTATAGTACACTTTTAAACGGATTTAATGAATTAGTAATATTATTAAGGATGTGTTTTACTTATATAACATCTTCATATATATAATAAAGTATTATAATGTACTTTGTTTATAATTTAACAAAACTAATAATTTTTTTTATATAAAATCTTTAAATAGAATGAAAGGGTTTAATAGTTATAAATACCGAACTCGTTTATCCGATCTAGTTCATTTACTTAGCATATCTTCGTATTATTTTTCCTTATTAGGCCTTGCCGCCAACGCGCGTGATCCTCTTTCGTCATTTTTAGTATTATCTCTTCACTCTTGTACTTCGTCTATTGAGGTGAGTACCACATTCCACTCTTTTTACTCGTTTTCATACTGTTTTGGGGACATATGCGTAAAACTGATATTTCTCATATATACTTATACTTAAAACTGCAAATATTGTCTTATGTGTTAACAACTTATACCTTACTTGTTTATGTGCTTACATGCTTTACGTGAACCGCATTCGGAGAGGTCCAACATAAACTCAAAATAGTATGATCATACGCTAGTCTTTATAGCCTTTGTGCTTCTCGACATCTCAGTTATACTTGCTCATTTGGTTAATTTGTTATTCTCATATGACTTGTTGCAGCTACGTATTTTGTTATATATACTATATGTACAACTAAAATGGTGTGTTGCTCACTCAACATGTGTTGTTGACAAAATTCTATTTTAAACGCATATGCAGGTTAACATAGAAATTTAATGCAGGTTGGTGAAGACTTAGTGAAGAATTTAAGTTAGAAATGATACGATCAAGGATTTAATTTGTAATTGTTGTTTGTTTAAGAAGTTGTATTTTTGTACTTGAATTATTTGAAATTATTAAATAGATATTGAAACTTATAATGTGAATGGTAGTAACCTTGAGAGCTGTGACAATCATTTCGCGCCCCGACATTTCCGTCGTAGTTTGGGGTGTGACAGATTGGTATTAGAGCCGAAGGTTTAAGATATGTCGTTAGTGGTGCCTTAGTAACATGCTTAGGTGCCCCATACGTGCTTATTTGTTTACCTGATGTGTTCTATTTGATTGTTTACAGCTTATGTAATTACTTGCTAGATTAAGTACTTATTTAACTGTTTATTTAATTGTTTATTTTATTTGTCATGCACACACACACAACTCCGAAGCTATGCTTCACTCTCAAAATATTTTATTACTCCGAGACCATGTCTCATCCTCAAAATATTTTTATAACTCTGAGGCTACGCCTCAACCTCAAAATATTTCTATTTAATTTTATTAAATTGTTTTTTTATTATCGGAAATTTTCTTGAGAATTTCTTAGCTTTGTTTTTGCTCCTACTTTAAGCGTTCAACCTAATCGGCTGAACGGTTACACCCCTTATTGCGTTTTATTGTTTTTAAAATGTCTAGTCGGGTGTAAAATCCATGGGACACCATGGACACGCCAACTATGCTTTTGCACAATTCGTTATACTTGCGATATTTTATTGGAAAATTATCATCCGTTATGATACACAAGGTGTTTCAACTACTTATGTTTGAGTTCATTTATTCGTTATTTAGTTTGGTTGGTTAAATCACCATGTAACGCTCATGGGCTGACAAACTTAATCGATTCATTGAATTCGTTAATTAATTTGGGTCATTCAAATTGCCATGTAACGCTCATGGGAAGCCAACTTACACGTTTGTTTTGGTTTTGGTATGCTAAAAAGTTGGGGAAACAAAATGCCATGGAAAGCTCATAGGAAACCCAACACATCGAAAAACATTCGTTATTTGTTTATTTGTTTGTTTATTTGATTTTATAAGAAATGATTTATGACTTGATTTAATTACTCAATTATTCTATCATTCAATTATGTAATTTATCAATTCCTTACTTACTAAATCATTTTTTAATCAAGATCTATTGATTCGATCTATTCATATACTCAACATTTTTATTCTTCTGATCAGATACAAATTCTCCATTTATCAAAAACCCGGTTATCATAAGCCAATCAAAACAATTTACACTCTATCGGTTTTCACATATTCACCTGATCACTTATTATAATATCAATACCTCAAGTGATTAAAATAATATAGCACAATTTAATACTCTTGATAGAATATACATAAACCATTAAACATATTTTAAGCATTCAATCTCAAATTCTAATTCGTTAAAAACATTTTAAACTTTGATAAAACTTTTCTCTCATCAAATCAACTTATCGATTATCGATTTAGATTCTAACTTATCCTTAAGTTATAATTAAAAATCAACATAACATATCTAAGTTTCGTTTTACACAATAACTCATATGAAATCTAAACAATTATCCAATTTCTTCATTAAATCACATCATTATTAATCATAGAATGTTTTTATTCAACATCAGACAACATCAATTATTTATTCTCTATAACTGCCTCATGACCACATGTTTAGTCAAGGAGATAACACTTGCGATCTCTAAAAGATAAACTCAATTTCTAACACGTAAATACAATCAACTAAATCTTGTTCATTAAACTAAATTGTTGGTAATGTTGATCCATTTACCCCTACTCATTCTTATGACAATAATAATAACAAACGCAAGTCTAAACATAAACTATGTGCCATTAATAAAATTAGCAACCAATCTCAACAAAATCATAGCGTCTCAACCAAGAAATTTTACGTCAAAATCCACTCGTTACGCTTCACTTGCCACTACACTATTCAATTTAACCCTCATATCATTTTGTAACCCATGTAATCGTTCGATTATCTTGTTAATACTTGCCACGTACCACAAGACGTTCCACAACTGTCTATGCCACCAAATTCTAAAGCCTATGCTACGACGTTTTCTCCAATTTCATACCTTTCTACCTATAATTAATAACTATGGAAGTCTTAATTACCTATACCATGTGTGTTCTCGATCCAATCGTATTTAACAAGTTCAAAATTTCCAAACTTTTTTTTTATTAAACCCTACTTTGCAACCTAATCAAAATATTTCAATTCAATCAACTTCAATTCAAATTTTATAGATCTAATTAATCAAGTTATGTTAAAACAGATAAATCAAATCAATCATAACTAAGTTTATCAAAGAAGATGTTTTTGTCATTTTATCTCAACATATTTTATCTTTCTCGGTCGTTCATATAACAAATATTTATTTAATCTTTGAATTTAATTTTTTTTATTCTAATAGCTTATTGGTTTTAAGTGATTATGCTCATACAATAAAATCTATCTTTTCAAAATACAACTTTTTATAATACTGTACTCCTAGTTTATTTACTGACCTCTCATTTAATAACTATTTACACAATGTACCCCTCATCTTATAAACTTTTACTTTTAATCCTCATGACGCAATTACTCTTACTTCATAAGACAACATTGTTATCTCCACATAATTTAAACATTTTACTATTCTTATGATTTCCTCAATTTATCCTTCATCTTATAAATCCTCATTTTTGATCGCTAGAATGTCTCATTCAAGAAACCACCTGTTGGTACATGTGTGTCAGTAGTTCATAGTCTAGCATTTGTAATCGAGTCTGTAATGCAATTATGTTTTGATTATGTTTATATTTGTAACACGCGAAGTTGTCAACAAGTTCGCTCTGGCGAACTTGTTGAATCAGCGAAGTTATTGACAACTTCGCCTATGGCGAAGTTGTCATGTTTATATACTGTTTCAGCCGAAACAGTTAGGGTTGGTCGTTGTAGGGTTTTCGTTTCAGTTGTTCACTTCGAGTGTTACGTGTCATTGTCTGTAATAGTGACCTCGGGTCACGTGTTTGTTATCAATATAACGTGTTTGGTTTATTGCTTGTGTGTTCGATCTCTACATACTCTACACTCGTATCTACCTACGCAGGGATTCCGCACCTGCGTTGTTAGCGACATCCCGTGTACGATCCATCCAGGAGCCTACAATTGGTATCAGAGCCATCGGCTCGATTGTGAGGTTCGGGATTTCACGCGGGTGTAGAAAACGTCTCGTTTGACCTATTCGCGGGACGTGTTTTTGTTGGGATTGTGTTTTGCTCGTGCTTGACAGTCATTTTCAAGCCATTGCATTGATCGGAAACTGCTGGATTGACGAAATCAGATCTGAACAGTTTCCTTGTTCATCGGGCGAAGTTACCGTTCTTCGGGCGAAGTTACCATTCTTCAGGCGAAGTTGCCGTCACTGGAATTAGGGTTTCGGCGAAGATATAAGGATTAGCGAAGTTAACCACAACTTCGCTTACCTCATAAGTTCGTCTTAGCGAAGTTATCCGCAACTTCGCTTTCCACCCAAGTTCGCTTACCTCCTAAGTTCGCTCATTCTAAGCGAAGTTATTTTTAACTTCGCAAAGTCAAGCGAATTTAAGACACAGCGAAGTTCTCTTTTCAGCGAAGTTAACTTTCAAGCGAAGTTATTCTTAACTTCGCCTACTGAGCTGTTTTAATATTTTTTTTATTTTCAGGTTTTTCAGGTTTTCGCAAGGATGTCGTCAATTAACATCTCCGATTTGGTCAAGATGGAAGTAGAAGCGGGGTCAGCCACTAAGGCCCCGAGGTTGATGAAAGGAACTGACTTCGTGGCATGGAAGGACAGATTCATCCAATACATTAAATACCAGGATGCCAAAATGTGGGTGTGCATCCAGGATGGATATATCCCTCCAACTATGCAATACGAAGGCCGTGACGTGGTTAAGAAGTACAGCAAAATGGAGGACGAAGAAAAGAAAATGTATGAGGCTGAGAGCAAGGCCCATGCAGCTATAACAATGGCACTTCCTCAAGAGGTTCTCCACACTTTCAGAAAGTACACTTCTGCGAGAGAGCTTTGGGATGCTCTTGAAAATAGATTCGAGGGGAATTTGGGTATCCGTGCATCAAAGATCAAACTCTTAAAGACCCAGTTCTCTGTCTTCAAATTTTTGAAGAACGAATCACTGGATGATATTATCACCAGATACTATCATCTAATGACAGAGCTTAGCAATTATTCGATTGCCTATCGAGAAGAAGAGATTTTTGAAAAGCTTCTCGATGCTCTCCCACCGAAGTGGGAAATGTACACCGTTCTTATGAGGGAAGACAAAGACTTTCCAAATTATGATCTGGAAACAGCAGTAAACAAGCTCAGAACTTATGAGCTTAATATGGTTCGAAAAGAAACACCAACAGATCAGATACAAGACCCTGGTATGTATGGTGCAAAGGTTAACTCAGGCTCAAGTTCGAGGCCTGAATCTGCTGCTTTTTACTCGAAAGGGGAGTCAGGTCCTGATTCTTCTCATGAAGGAAACGTTTCTGGGAACATGAACGGTGATGTCTGTTTCGTTGCTGGAGGATCAAGTACTTCAAAGCCTCAAGCATCCTCAAGTGGTTTTTCTGCAAATGCCTCAAGCAATAATTATTCCAAGATGCCTATGAGTGTAAAATCTGCTGAAGAGCAGTTTGCAGTCTATGCATCATTTATTGCTTC